>NC_056728.1:1238806764-1239014264 GCF_019279795.1 Protopterus annectens
TTGTTAGGTAATGGCCTATCATTATTTAGTGCTGGCATTCCTGCTATCATTCCAGTGATGTTGTGGACTCCCACACAAATTGTGGGGTAGGGTCCATATATATGAGGGCTACAGCTGGACAAAACATGTGTGACCCTGTACAGTCCAGAGGTCAGTGTATGGAGAACACTGTTATATGCCCTTGTAAGACATTTTATGAGGGAGGGGTATTAAATGTTTTTAACCTAGGCTGTTACAACATATGAGGGATATCAGTAATAAGAAACATTAAGGTATATGGCAGTACATTTTCATACATTTCATCATGAGAACAGTGGTGGGATGGAGCTTAGTGTCTTACACACAGTTCTGTTTGTCAGTGTGATAGTGACGTTTTAAGTTAAGCATTATGTAACAGATACATTTACATTGTGACAACTAATACTTTTCCCTCTAGGGGTTGAGTACAGAGTGTAATTGGTGGCTGCTGAACTACAGTCTGTAATTAAGTGTTGATAGATTCTTATATTTAAGGCAAGTGCATTTTTTTACTGTTGTATTATTTGAAGGCATTAAACTAGACAGCAAAGTATGTTATGTTTTGCAGATTACTGTATCATATGTTTTGTTTGGGAGTTGCATTAATCAGTTACTATGTATTTCAAACACATAAATGCTATAATAAATGGCATAAACAACTGAAATAGTACATAACTAAACATTTCTATGTATGCAAACTTGTCTGTGGTGTCCTGTAATTTGCACTGTGTGTGGGCATATGGTTCATGCAATAATTCTCATTTGTAGGAAAGAATCAGACACTGGCCATTTGAAAAGGTGGCAATTGTAGGAAAAATGGCTGCTTTGATATGCTGTGCACCCTCTCTCTCTCTCTCTATATATATATATATATATATGTGTGTGTGTGTATATATATATATATATATATATATATATATATATGTGTATGTATGTGTACATACATTTTATATCTATATATATATGTGTGTATATATATATATATATATATATATATATATATATATATATATATATATACATATATATATATATATATAGATATATATATATATAATATACATATATATATCTATATATATATATATATATATGTACATGTAAATATATGTGTGTGTGTGTGTGTGTGTGTGCGTTTATATGTATATGTATCATTGGAATGTTTAGCGCTTCCACATTGTACATTCCCTATGGCAGACTGACTGTTCTGCATGATATGTTACATAAATCATCCTGACAGTCTATAGCTGAGATGGCTTGCTGTTAACTTGTTGTGGCTATGTTGTGCAGGGTCCTAGGCTCAAGACTTGCAAGTGCTGGTTATTGTTTTGCAAGGCAGATCAGTTCAGCTGTGGAGGAAGGGATAATGGCAATAATTACAAGAGATCCCTGTTTTGGGCCCCTTCACCCCCATTAACAATGCACCCATTAACAATGCATTTGGTCAGATGTTTTGCAGTGAGATGTTTAGTGTGGATCCAATGTGTGAATGCAATATATATATATATATATATATATATATATATATATATATATATATATATATATATATATATATATATATATATATATACACATATATATATATATATATATATATATATATATATAGACATATATGTATATATATATATATATATATATATATATATATATATATATATATATATATATATATATATATATATAGACATTTTTGTGCTTCCCAAGGTGACATGGCTGAACTTACTACTTGTATGCCCTGGTTAACTCTTCGCCTGATTATTTGGATTCATATATATATATAGATATATATATATATATATATATATATATATATATACAGATATATATATATATATATATATATATATATATATATATATATATATATATATAGATATATATATATATATATATGTCTATGTCTACATATATAAACACACACATATATCTATCTATATATATATATATATATATATATATATATATATATATATATATATATACATATATATATATATATATATATATATATACACATACATACATCTACATATATAAATACATTTCCTACTGTTAAATGACTGTGCTGCATGATATATTTGAGAAAATATCATGTTTATGGATAGTAAAATGGCTTAGTGGTAAATTGCAGTGGCGATGGTATGAAGGGTCCTGGGTTCAAGACTTGCAAGAGCTGATTATTTGGTTGCTGGGAAGAATAAGGGCTATTGGATATAGAGTGATTAAGGCAGTTGTAAGTGGGTTTGAGTGGGTTCACATGGCGGTAAGCAATGCTAACTTTTTGTTAAATAAGCTTATAGACAGTTAGCCTGAGAGTGCTTAATCTGTGTAGGCATTGCTTAGCACCATGCAAACAGGCTTAAACCTGCTTGCTACTGCTTATAAATACTTTCCCCGTGCTAATTTCTTTAAAAGAAAAAAGGGGTGACAGGAAAGTGGTGAAAAGGGGTCACGCGGAGGGAAAAACAATAGGAAAAGTAGGTAGGGATGTGCAGGATGGGTTTAGGGAAGGTCCATAGCTGTCCATTTCTTCTACTGCAACAGCTGTGCATATATACTGAATTTGGAGGTAGATTTGGACACTCAAACCCATGAGAGAGAGATGAGGGCAACAGTAATGTGTTCTGAAGCCAATTAAAAAACAAACCTCTATAAAATTAACACACGAAAATAAAGCGGGCAGGAATCAATAGAAGCCGGTTAAACTCCAAAAAACAAATTTAATTCAGTGAGCGCTTTCGGCAAGGTTCTTACCCTGCCTTCATCAGACAATCGAGTACAAATCAATTAAGCCCATTTAAATACAAAAAACGTTTACATCAATTAACTTATTTGACTTTTAAAAGGCAATCGCACCTTGTCAGGTGCCATTCATACATACTGCCATAACATTCAGCTAGAATAAAGGCAGTAGAATATATCCAATAAATTAATATTGATAGGTACAAATCAACTTTTCAATACTTAAATTGTAATGTGTACCTCATATGTATATCTTAAGTATAAATGACTAAATTACATAATATTACAAAAAACATTAAAAAGTTCACGTATAAAAGGTGAATGAACACTGCATAAAAATACATAATCACATAAAACTACTAAGGAGTGCAAAGTAAATCGAAGCTCAAACCAAAGCTAAAATAGGCAACTAGACTTGAAACTGGAAATTAATGCAAGCATATGAATAACGCTGGTACTTAAATACTAGATCATATTCATCTCTGCAAGGCTAACAATTTTAAAACACATTTAATAGAAATATTTTCGTTGAGCCCTGGGAACAGATGTGCTTTAGTTCTTATTTGCCACATCAGTTCATCGACCTCCAATAATATTTGCCAAGGCCCTCGTCTAAAATCTTGAAGTCTGTGCTGCAAAACAGTAAACTTAAAATTATGTCCTGGGTGGTCTATACAATGTTTTGCTAAAGCATTGTTAGGGTCTTTTTTAGTGATGGCATATATGTGTTCGTAAATACGCTGTTTAAGCTTTCTTTCAGTCTTGTCAATATAATATGCTGTGCATTGGGAACATAGTGCAACATAAGTGACACTTTTAGTGTCACAGTTATATCTACCTTTAATTTTGTAGGATGTGTCGTTAATATTCAATAGGTGACCCACCAAAATGTGCTTGCATTGGGAGCAAGCTCCACACTTGAACATACCTATGTTTGTATTTGACTGTATACTTCTTTTACCCTCCAGAATGGCTTTTAAATTCCGGCCCCTCCTGAAAGTAATCTTAGGACTTGTGCCTAAAGATTTAAAAAGCCTTTCATCACCATTAATGATATCCCAATTTTTGTTGATTGTTTCTCTAATACAATGATGGTCTAAAGAAAAGGTACATAAAAACCTAGTTTGAGGGTAGTTAGTGGACAACCTATCAGGAGACCTTTCCAATTCTGCAGGGCTACCTTGGTCAAAAACTGCCTCTGAAGAATTTAACTTATGATTATTCAAAATAGGAACATAGCGCCCTGTAGTTCTTTTAAGCGACACTTCTTTTAAGATATTGGCTACCATATATAATGGATATCCTCTACTCAAAAACATACTCTTGAGATTATCACATTCGGACTCGAAATCTGAATTATCAGTAATCATCCGAGCCGCCCTTACCATCTGGCCTTTAACTACAGCCTTCTTCTGATGGTAAGGGTGATTACTAGTATAATGCAAAAATGCATTTGAGTATGTGGGTTTTCTGTATATTGAACTTTTGTACCTACTATTAGCTTTATCATTGATTAGCAAAATATCCAAATTGTTTATGGAGGTATATATATATATGTCTATGTCTACATATATAAACACACACACACATATATATATATATATATATATATATATATATATATATATATATATATATATATATATATATACACACACACACACACACACACACACATACATACATCTGCATATATAAATACATTTCCTACTGTTAAATGACTGTTCTGCATGATATATTTGAGAAAACATCATGTTTATGGATAGTTCAAATGGCTTAGTGGTAAATTGCTGTGGCAATGGTATGAAGGGTCCTGGGTTCAAGACTTGCAAGAGCTGATTATTTGGTTGCTGGGAAGAACAAGGGCTATTGGATATAGAGTGATTAAGGCAGTTGTAAGCGGGGTTCACACGGCGGTAAGCAATGCTAACATTTTGTTAAATAAGCTTATAGACAGTTAGCCTGAGAGTGCTTAATCTGTGTAGGCATTGCTTAGCACCATGCAAACAGGCTTAAAACTGCTTGCTACTGCTTATAAATACTTTCCCTGTGCTAATTTCTTTAAAAGAAAAAAGGGGTGATAGGAAAGTGGTGAAAAGGGGTCACGCAGAGGGAAAAACAATACGAAAAGTAAGTAGGGATGTGCAGGATGGGTTTAGGGAAGGTCCATAGCTGTCCATTTCTTCTACTGCAACAGCTGTGCATATATACTGAATTTGGAGGTAGATTTGGACACTCAAACCCATGAGAGAGAGAGATGAGGGCAACAGTAATGTGTTCTGAAGCCAATTAGACCAGATTACATGTGTCCAGTGGACATGTGTGCAAAATAGACAGCTATGTATGAGGTGAAATTTTTGGAGAGGCATATTGCCCTTTTTTTTAAGGTGAGAGTGGGATGTTGGGGAAGGATAATAGGTATATTTGGGGAGGTAGGTTGGGTAGGAAGAAAGATAAGACAGACAAGACAGCATACAGGGGTGGTATATGACACATGTGCGGGGTAAACACCTTGGACAGGGAGGGTTGTTTGGAAATCGGAAGCCCATGAGCCCCCAAACGGGAACAGTAGGACTGAGGTCCCCACCCATGGGCAGTAATCACTGCACCTTCATGGCCCCAAAGGTGGCTGTGCAGCAGGCTGAGCAGGAGGGGTAGGCTGACTCTCAAAATGCACTACGTGGCCCTCAAGCTGGTGTAGCAGATCTCCAAACTCCCTTCAGAGCTTGCCATGCACCAATCCTCAGACCTGACTTTGGGTGACAGGATCCTGTCCACGCCCGCTCCCAGGGGGGACAAGCCCCATCCCCTGAGGCAGTTCCACATGAAGATGGTGTAGGACCAGCAGACGAGGAGGTGCCAGGGTGCATCCCAGATGTGCTTGGCCTAGTGCCACGGCCAGATGAGGTGGGAGAGGTGGGTCCACTGGGACGGGCCATTCCAAACATGCTATGATGTTGCAGTTTTAAAACATATGTGGGTTAGTAATAGTCAACACAATCCAGGATTAATTATAACAACATGCATAGATATTCCAATTAACCCAAAACACCAGATTTGGAATAGTTGCATAGCAAAGAGAACACATGCATATATGGAACCACAGTAGCCATTACAATGGCATGCAGGTTACATTGATAACAACAGGCCACCAATTATAGTATTTTAATATGGAACATTAATAGAAACACATTTCAATATTTATTGAATGATAGGACATATGTCCCAACAGTAGGTTTGGTGTAAACATACCCACTGATTTGTGTATTTAGATTATTGTTGCAGATGTGATGGGGGGGGGACATGTCAATTAACATCTTATATATCCTTGTATTACTCACAACTTTAATGATCATTGCTCTAATCATTAAGGTACAGGTATTATTACAATACCCTATGGCCTTCGTTTGGGCAGTGGTATGTTTGTAAACAAGTGTATATTTCAACTGTTTTATAGCTAAATTCTACATCTCTTACCTGGTAGACCTATGGAGGGAATGTTTATTAACACTACCTGACTGTTTCTACACATATTCCCAGATTCTGAGTTAATATTATGTACATACCTCTCAATCTCTTATAGGTTCATAAGTTCATACTAGGCTATCTGCCCTAGGGCATTTATAAGCCTAGCCAGAGTGTGTTTGGCTTTCGCCACCCATTTTAAATTAATTTTGCTATGCCCTTTTTCGAGGTTAGTATACTGTGCCTCTGTCTAACAGTGACACAGAAGTGATACCCGGGGTAAACCTATGATCTCCCATCCACTCATCAAGATTCCTCTTGAAGAGAGTCAATGAGGGACTCTGCCTAAGCTGGACTGGGATTTTATTCCAGAGTGAAGGGAGCCTCTGGGTTATGAACTTGTCCCTCCAGCATGTCCTATTTATTTCAGTGCTGAGGTTCAAGTCTCTCGAGCGCATAGCTTGATGGGATTTGGATTTTCTGAGGTGCAGCATGTCCATTAATTCCGGGTTGGACATGGCTTTATACGTCAGGCACAGATCACCTCTGAGCAGGCGGTATGCCACTGAGTAGAGCTGGAGTTTCTTTAACCGGGCAGCATATGGCATCTGTTTGAGCCCTATGATCCTCTTGGTGAGGTACTTTTGGGGTCTTTCCAGTTGATGCAGGTGTCTGGTAAGGTACATCCCGAAAGGGGCATTGAACTCAATTATGGGCCTGATGAGGGATGAGTAAAGAGGTACGATGACCTCCCCTGATCTAGATGTGAATCCCTTTATGATTAGGTGGGCTATATAAAATGTTTTTCTAACCACTTTGGCCACATGGTTGTCAAATGAGAGATTGCTATCAACTTGGGTCCCCAGGTCCCTAATTACTTCTTCTGTACTTAATAGATTACCACCTATGTGGTAATTTGTGGGCACTTTGTTTTTGCCAAAGGGGATGACTATACACTTTTTGGCATTTAGCTTGAGGCCATGGCTCTGGCACCAGTTGTCTGTTTCTATGAGGCCCTTTTGGAGGATGCTTGTGTTGGCTGGAGAGTCGATTATGGTGCCCAGTTTGCAGTCATCTGCGAACTTAGTCAGCCACAGTCCTTCCGTGTTGGTCAGTACCTCCAAGAAATATATACCGAACAAGAGAGGACCCAGGACTGAGCCTTGTGGGATGCCACTTGTAACTGGTTTGGAGTCTGACATGGCTCCAGCAATTCTAACCATGTGGGTTCCATCCTTGAGCCAGTTTGCAACCCATCTAGTGACATAGGGGTTTATATTTAAGCTGGTGAGCTTATCTATAATGCCCGAGTGGGGTATTGTATTGAAGGCTTTTGCGAGGTCCAGGTAGGCTGTGTGGACCACCTTCTCCTCGTCAATGGCCTTGGTGACTGTTTCAAAGAAATCAACCAGGTTTAAGGGGCAGGATCTGCCCTTAACAAAGCCGAACTGGGTAGGATCCAGTGTCTGTAGGTCCCCAATATCTTTATTTATGAGGTCCATGATGATCCTTTCCATAGCTTTGCAGACCAAGCTAGTCAGGCTTATGGGGCGATAGTTTCCAGGATCCGTTGAGGCACCACCTTTGTGGAGAGGGACCACTGTTGCTGTACGCCACTCTTTGGGTACATATCCTGTAGTAAGGCTGAGATTGAACAGTAGTTTTATGTTTGGGTTTAGCTCTTCTTGGTGTTCATGTAGGACGCAGCCCGGGACACCGTCTGGTCCCATTGATGCTGTGTTTTTTGCTTTGGAGAGGGCAGCTCTTACCTGAGCATCTGAGATGTCAGAGGGGCAGCACTCTGCTGGGATAAATATTTGCCCCTTTGGTCGGGGGGTGGTTTGTGCTGAACGTGTCAGCTAGGATGTTGGCAATGTCTGTGGGTTCAGTGTATTTTTTGTCATTTTGGACTAATTTTGAACATATCTGGGAATTCCCACCCAGGTTCCTAACATAACTAAAGAAAGCCTTGTGATTATCCTTAGTGTCCTGTGCAATTTTTCTCTCGAAGCTGGCCTTAGACAATTTTATGAGTGCCCGTAGATTTTTGCTAATACTGATCAGAGATGCCTTCCCTTTTTGGGATTTTGCTCTATCATGTAGTAGCTTCCTCCTTCTATTGTATAGTTTGTTTATGGCTGGGATCCACCAGACAGGATGTCTGCCTTTGGAGGATTAGGTCTTGGTTTTATTTGGGATTGCATGATCCATGCATTCCTGAAGGTGTTCATAGAATGCGTTTATAAAGGATTCTGCGGTCTGGGCCGTATTTTTCACAGGCCCGGGGCTTTGAAGGATTCCACCTCAGTTTTGAGGAGTGTGAAATTTGCTTTAGAGAAGTTTTTCACTGTGGTTTTCAGGGCAGGGGGTGGAGTTGGGATGTGAAAATCCAGTGAGATTAGTTTATGGTCTGATCTTACCAATGAGGGATACACTTCTGGTCTGGAGCATAGAGTCCCCATGTTGGTGATGATCAGGTCCAGTATGTTTTCCCCTCTTGTGGGAGTGGTAACAAGTTGTTCCATAGCATTTGAGTTTATAAATTCTAGGAACCTTTGGGCTAGGGTGTTGGAGCTAGAGTAATGCTCCCAGTCTATGTTTGGGTAGTTGAAGTAGCCCAATATAAATGTGTTTGGAGAGACCTTCATATTTTCCAGTGTTCTCAGGAAGGCTGAGTGGGGTTTCTGGGTTTGGGAGGGTGGTCTGTAGCAGGCTATAAACTGGAAGGCAGTTTTACCCCCTGTTAGTTGCACATGGATAGTCTCTGATGCTTCGTGCTGTGCCACCAACCTGGAGGTGTGGGTATCTTTGACGAATATTGATACTCCCCCTCCTTTTGTGGTACGGTCCAAGTTTTGGGGCTGAAAAGCATGGTATGAGTATAACCTGGTAGTGCTGGTGTGCTCTCGGGAGCCTTGAACCAGGTTTCTGTTACTGCACAGATATCGATGTTCTCCATGCTAAGGAGAGTTTCGAGTGTGTGCATCTTGAGGTTTAGACTTCTGGCATTGAGTAGCATTACTCTTAGTTTCTTATTCCTTGTGATACCTATGGAGGTGAGTTTGTCTTTTGAGCCTTGCCTAAAAAAGGCACTATGGGGGTAGCAAGAGCCTTTGCCAATATCCGAAAGCCCAGGGGTGACAAGGTGCAAGCCGTCCCTAGCGAAGCATCATGGCTTGTCGAGCATGTCATCCCAGGCTGACAGGCATTGGATCCCCTTTGAATGACACCAATACTTAAGCCAATTGTTAAAATTGATCATCTTGTCTTCATATTGTGGCATCATTCTTGGTGAGGGTAAGATGCTACTCAAGGTCAGGGTCATACCGGCCTGGGCTACATGCTCAGAGAGCTCCTCTATGTCTCTTTTCATGTAGTCCAGGGAGGTACGTCTCAGGTCATTCACACCAGCATGGACAATGACTGAGTCATATTTGTACTTGCCTTGGAGTGACCTGAGTGCTTGTGTTATGTGGCGAATCCTAGCGCCCGACAGGCAGCTCAACATGACCTTCTCCTTGTTCAGCCTGGTGAGCAGGACGTCAGTGTGCCTGATGATAGAGTCACCTATTACAAGTGTATCAGGTGTGTTGTTTAGCCTTAACGGCTGTGACTGTTCGGCACACTGGCTTTGTGAGCTATGTGTTGCACGTGTTTTGTTTTGGGGTAGCGGTTGCTTGGGTGTCTGCTTTGGAGGTCTCTGCTGCTTAGGCAGATTTTTATTTAGAGCCTCCGAGTATGTTTTCGTGTGTTTATGTGTTTGGTTTGCTGTCATGGTAAGTCTATGTGAGACTGGAATTGTAGTGAGTGTGGTTTCCTTCTCCTCCTGACTGGTTTCGCCAGTACTGAGTTGAGAGAGCTTAGCCTCCAGTATGGCTATATGGTTGCATCTCTCACATGTGTTGGAATTTGTTGGGAGGAGGAGAGGGTTGTCTGTGTACATGAGGCAGTTGTAACATTGCCTCAAGATTCCCAGATTCACCAGCTGGACCAGAGAGGAGATTGACAACTGACCTTTGGACATGCTAGAATAGTATTGGGAATTCCTTTATAATTGAAAAAAAAGGGCCAATGGGGAATGAGGTACTCAAGGGGAGTTTGTGAGGGTGTAGTGTTTTTAATATTTTAGTGCTGACTTATATAATTGCTTTAGTGAGCAAGTGCCACACACTCTGGACAAAGCTTGACAACATGGGGGTACAAATAGGGACAATTTTTGACTATTGCTCTCATAAACTTGGAGAGTTGCTAGTGTGACAGGATTTGTTTTAATATACATTTTCTGAAGGTTTTGAGGTCTGAAAATCAATGTATGTCATTATTTAGTGACTACAGTTCTGTGATCATCCCACTGATTTGCCAGGGGGACAGAGGAACAGGCAGAAAATATGAGCCACTTATCTGGACATTCTGAAAAAATATGTACAGTTGAGAGGTATGATTATGCATACAGCTTACTACCACTCCCAGGATTCAAACCATGGTTGTGTCTATGTGCTATTTGGATATTGCTGTCTATCTTTTCAGTGTTTTCTGTCTAAGTCTCTCTTGGTTGTACAATATGATCTTGTACTTACAACAGTCTTATACAGACATTCCTAGACATTTTTTTCTATGTTGCACATAGTGGGTAACAGTGGTTAACACAACATTACTATTCAGAGAATGTAACAATAAATGCCATACAATACCAGAGTAAACACAACCTGTCCAGGATTTAGTTTGATTGCCAGACAGTTACAGTTTTATCTGATGAAGTCAAACTAATTTGACGAAAGCGCTTAATTTTTTACGTTTTGCAGTGGAAATAAAGAGGTGCTTTGGACTCGCAACTTTAATGCATTTCTTTTTTGTTTTACATGTTTCTGAGCACTAATTTACCACCATTTATCTTGGATTATTACTTAAATATGACCTGTATGGGACTTCTTCTTTTTTCAGCTTTTCCCGGGTAGGGGTCACTACAGCAGATCACCTATCCGCTCATGATTGGCAGTGGAGATTTACATTGTTGAGTTTCCAGCTCGGTGCCCAACGTTTGACAGAAGGCATACACACGCACACACACCTAGGGCCCATTTAGAGTGTCCAATCCACCTACAGCATATGTTTGGGATGAAACCCATGTGACCACAAGGAGGACATGCAGACTCCACACAGAAGGCACCCCAGCTGAGGATTGAACTGGAGAACCTCTTGCTGTGAGGTGGCAATGCTAACCGCTGCACCACTGTGGCGGCCCATTACCTATATGGGACTATTACTGTCATATTATCTGGTTTATTCAGTACAACCCATACACAGTTTTTATACTTCCAGGTGACTTTCTACTACTTTATATTTATTTGGTATGACTACTACAATCAGGATTGTTACTCACCAGTCTCACAATGCAGCCTTTGCAGCCTACTAGCATGGACTTCCTGATTCACAAACCACTCAGCTACAGCTGTAAGGGAACTAGAGAAATATTTAGGCATACCTATCCATCATATACACAGGCTGGACATTGGTAAACATTTATAAGTAGGAGTACTTACACACTGCTGGGACATCACCCCTCTGCCTTGCTTCTTGGACCCACTCATCCAAGAGCTCCCTCTTTCTCTGCTTCAAGTTGACATAGTGGTGCTAGACCTGCTCACCAGTTCGAGGGATACCAGTGGCACTGGTGAGATCACGGGCAAGATGGTCCCAGGCTTCCACTTTATATTGGGAGCCTTGGTACTAGCCCTGCAGCAGTCTCTCATCATGGTTATGTACCAGGAGTCCTACCATGGTCTTGAACTCCTGTATGCTCCAGTGCTGCACACGGAGGTGCATGCCCTCACCAACTCCTGCCATACTGCCTACAGTGGGAAGCTGCAACCAGTTATGAGCTGTATTCCTGCTTGTAGGGTTTAAATATGGCCGATTTCCCACCCTTTGCCATGATTGGATGGTTTTGAATATACTGAGCTAAGCTAAGCTACGAGCAAACCTGATTAGCTAAGGTTGGCAGTGCTTAAAGGGACAGGTTCAGCACTGCTTACCGATGGGCAAATCCACTTAGCGGGCTACTCATTGCTTAGCAGTCATATTTACACAATGTTCACAACTGGTAAGCAGAGCTGTGCAATGCTTAGCATTGCTTATTTTTCATTTTATAGACTATCTGCTGTATGGCATTGATTCATCATTCATTACATATTATAAATTAGTTTACTGTCTCTGACATCCCCCAATGTGCTTTCATTACATTTATTCATGTGTGACTATACTGTATGGGGCATCTGGACCTAATGCAGTACTATGGATAACAAATATATGTTATTTAGTAGCTAATAATAAAAAAAAATGTTTATGTACTGCTTTCACATGTAAAATGCAAAGTGGTTGCACTGGGGATCAAACCAAGAATGGCTGTTTATAAAGTGCACACTCTAACCACTACACTATTGCAATACAGCTTATGTTGGATGTCTCTTGCTATTTAACTTCTTGTGCTGTTTAAGCTGGACTAAGCATAGCTAAGCAACGGGCACACCCACGCAGCTATGCTTAAACTTTATCTCATTTATAAAAAAATATATTTGTTGTGTTATTTTATTTGTACCCTTCAGAATATCCCTGCTAATGCTGAACCTGTTTCAGCTTTCTGCTTTGTGGGACAATTGTCCCTTTTGGCTTTGTCCACATTCCTTACTCTGACAGGTTGGGAGGTGTGCGCTATGTGCTTCTGCTACTTGTGTTATCCTAACAACTTTTGGCTTGTTAGCGGCGATTGTCCCTTAAGGCTTTGACTAGATTTGTTATCCTGATGGGTTGGGGGTGTTATGAGCATTCTCGCTCATTTTAAATTGCTGAAAGGCAATTCTGGAGTGCATGGGGTGTGTGTATTGTGAGAGCTCTGATCTCAGACAGACTCCCTGTGCTCGGACACGGAACCATGTCCATTTTATAGCATGGCAGCATGCCTTCATAAATATGCATGGCACGCTGCCGTGCTGAACAGGAACGGTCCCTGCTGTGCAGGAATAACTTATTCCTGCATGGTTGCTTCCTGAATCCCATGGACTGTCTGATAAGCCGCCCTTAGTTTCTAATGAAGGAAGTGAAAATGAATTGGAAGTAAGGCGTAGGGTAGCACCACTTACCCATTAGTTGAGTCAATAATAATGTCTTAAATATAGCATCCTAGAAAAAAAAACGCTTAATTTAATTTCAGCTTTTAGTAAAAACTGAAAAAAATACTTGGAATTGACAGAAAAACTTTATATAAATAAATAAATACATCTGCCAGACAATGGGGTGCTTAAGTAAGGAAATAATTACTTTGCAACTACACTATCACACTAAAAACGACATTCTACAAAAGAAGGTGTGCAAAGAGGCAATCCCAGCGACAGCCAGAGCACTGCATTCAGGAGCAAAGAGTCACTAACTAGGTACCCAGACCTTTTGTATTAATGTGTTTAGTGAAGCTAAATGCTGTTCAGTCATCATATAACATTCATACATGATTATAACATTGCTACCAAACTTGCATATTTTTGCAAATATTGCTTAGAAAACTTACAGTAAAGAAAAACATGGTCGAGCAAGTTGCCATTGCTAGCTAGCATTTGTAAGAAGGATTTAATCAGGAATCTCCATTTTCCTGTATCTTTTTCCTCTCCCCTCAAATGACTATAATCACACTCTGTCAACCATTCAGCCCTTTCGTAGTGTCATCCTACAGGCCATCCCACTGTAGCAGTGGGGATTGGGTTCAACTGCCAGTAGGCTATGATGATAATCAGTAGGGGATTTTTTTTGCCTTACACTTTTTCCTTAACAAGTTGATTGTCATGTGACCAAAGTAGGCCTGCAGCACTGGATCCAGTGGTATACTTCCTTCTACATCTACAGTTTCCCTGCTGCAATGTAGTAGCATTATTTGGCAGTCTAAAACAGCAGTCATTGACCATTCAGTTTATAACTCAATGGCTTCCCAGCCTCTGGAGTAAACATCTGTATGCTAAGCATTACAAAGCACTAACTTCCCTTAAAAATAGCTTAAATGACTGTATGAGTTTTCACAGATTTACTCTGGGAATGACTGGTATGGCCCTACTGGAGAAAGCAAGTGCAGTCTGATGGTCAGCACTGGAAAGATGTATAGGATATTAAAATGTTCTACCCTTGGAATATCTGAATCTATGTATCTATAGTGCATGAGTGAGGAGACACACACCATAGAGAGGTCATATACTGAATAGAGCAGCACTGCCTTGCTGTCAATATGACAGTGCTGATTAAGTACAGAATCAAATATCATGTTGTATCTTTAATGCCTTTAAACTAAAACTAGGTAGGAAAGGGAAAATTGGAAGATGATTAACAGAGGAGTAGCTAGGAGTAGAAAATAACTCACTCTTAAGGAAGAAGTATATACAAATAACTGAAGGCACTGATGACTATGTGAGTGGGGGGGGGTCAGGATCATCTGGCAAGTTATGGTACATATCACTTGAAATATTGGTAAGGAAATAGTGGTTCTAAAACAAATAGTGTTAAATGAACATGTGTGAACAGTGAGTATAATCAGAATCTGGTAACAAATAACATTAGTTGGTTCATAGAAATCCCAGGATATCAACTGTTTGTGCACCAGATATCCATATAAGGCAGGGCATTAATTCCAAAGCAACTGAGAAAAACATTCAACATTAAAAAGGGGAAGGGGCTCATTAACAAATATCAAGTGCCTTCTCAGCACCTAGAAAAGATGGGGAATTCCCTTTGCTAGATACAGTTTATTTGCCACAAGACTCTGCTAATATAGGTGATACAAGCAAAAGAAAAAAAAAATGAAAAAATTGGTGCAGAAAGAAAAAAATGTCACCCCAGCATGTAAATCTAAAATGGAGAATGCACTGCCTGAGACACTACATAATGTAGGTTTCGCTTACTGAGTAGAGAAACATTCAAGCAAAGGAAAAATTCTGGTCACATAACTATTATTTATGTATTTATTTATTTATTTATTCATGTGATATTTGTTTACCAGGATAGTCTGACTGGGTGCAGGCCCATTTTCAGTGGAGGCCCAGGGAGGGGGGGAATAAACCCCAATAGATACAAGTAACAAAAGACATGGGTTGCAATCTTATTCAGTAATAACATAAAAAAGAACAGTATTTATACAAAATACATATATAAAGTTATACATAAAAAGGCATATATAAAGAACATAAGTAGTGCATATAAGTACTAGAAAATAATTTGTTTCATGTGTTATACATATATAATCATGAATTTATATAGATGTGACTATGTCACTATTTCTAGTATGTAAAAACCGGTACATGGTGTAGGTGAGGAGTTTGAGTACAATTAAGTAATTAGGGTGACAGTGAAAAGAATGGACACAGAGGAAAGTAAGGTGATATTTGTGATGAATGCACAGGTGAGACAAGGCAGACATATATCAAGTAGACAGAAAACATCTGCAGAGGAAGATAGACAAGTAAGAGAAAACACAATACATCTGGACATCAGCCAGGAGTTAGACAAAAGGGAATGGTAGTCAACCAGAAGTTCGACAAGAGCAGATCAAAGAATTAGATAGATGGGACTTTAGAAGTATATTGAACTAATTAAAGATGGCAGAGATTAAGACCTTGGCTTAATGATACAAATGTCTGAAAGTGGTCATGCTAATGTATGGCTTACAGTGGAGAAGATGGCACCAGAATGGCAAACAAAGAAAAGTAGTGAGATTCAAGGAAGGAAGAAGGTTAACTAATGCAGACAGAAGAAAATGAGGGGCAAGACCAAACCAAGCTTTTGGACAACAATGTTCTAGGTAAAGACAGTAAAACTAAAGGAAGGAAGGAAGAAAAAAATGTGGTGTCAGGTCATAAGATAAAAAGAAGTGACTTCAATCTGCACATCAGAAAGTACTTTTATGAAAAATAGTAGATAAGTGGAATATATTAGCAGAAGTATTGAATGCCTGAAAGGCCAATGAAGTATTCACATGTGCCTGTGAAAGATGGACAACTAGGAAAAGAAGCAGTAGATGGGGAAAAGCAAGAAACAAACATTCCCAAATGGACTGATTATATGGACACATTTTCCTGCTACCAGCATTATGGGGTACAGTGTAATGTGAAGTGATAGCAATCCAAAAACTACTTAAGGGATTTGCAAAGAAATGTATCAAGCATTAACAAGTTTCATATTTATAGAACCATAAAGATAACATTTCCAGTTAATCATTATCATCAGCAACCCCTTTTTTCCAATTTTACATGGGGACAGAGTGTTGCATCAGCTGTTGCCACTTCTGTCTCTATTCAGATCCGTTAGGTCTTGTTTCATGTAGTCCATTCATCTCTTGGCTAGACATCCATATCTCTTCTTGCCTTTTTCCTTTCCAAGCATTTTGCTACTTTACAGCAGATTAAGATACACTCATAGTAACCAAGCAATGTTGCACACATGCTAGCAAATATTACACTATAGCTGTACCCTTGTGAAGTTGTGTCTACAGATTCACTATACAATCTTGAAATACTGAAATGTCAAATTTCAGTATTTCGAGAATGAATAGTCGAAAAACCACATACACGAAAACTCACAATAACGAACACTACAATCACGACCATTCACACACACACACACAAACCAGGACAAAATCACACACACACACACACACACACACACACACACACACACACACACACACACACACATACACCTACCTAACTAAACAAACAAACACACTTAGCCTACCTATACCCCCTGCACTCCCAGCCCCCCACACCCCCCTACTTATATATTCTAACTCTGAGGTTGCACTAAATACACAAACACTCACACACACTAAAATCCCTGCCCATTATCCTCAAACACACAACACTTACCTGAAACCCCAGATAAATCCACAAACCGCACCACACGTCACGAACGCAACACCATGATAGTGGCGGATTCGACATTTGCAGATTCGGAATAGTGTAGTTTCGGTTAACTGCACTTTATACTATTCGGTTTCGACGTACTGAATTTCGACATTTCAGTACATCGAGATTGTCTAGTGTATCCGTGTCTATCTGCTTTATTTAGAGTACATCTGAAAAAAAACTACTTTGCATAACTAACTAGCCTGCACCCTTTTGACCCCTGCATTGTCCCAGTTGCACTTATTATCAGTGTAAGGAAAAAGCCATTACTTTGTATTCTCACTTGACTCATTAAATTTGACATTTAATATAGTTTAGGGACAGAGACACCCACCTGATGACACTGACTTATTTCTTCTTCACATCACTTTGACAACCAACTTTTAAACAACTGATAAATGTGTCATATTTTTTAACAGTATATTATATGTATCTGTGTCTTTAAATTGATTTTGGTATGTATTTTGTGTACATTAAAAAACTGTAGGATTTACTCAGATGAGGAGATTGTCTTTATACAAGATAACATTAACGATGAAGTTGAAAAACATGTTAACCAAAAGAATGCAAGTTTATTAAAATTTGAGTGAGTATGAAGAGAAATAATTGATATGAGAAATGAAAAGATGGTCTTCACAAATCTGTAGAAAACATCAAAGCTGACTTCATGATATCAACCAGGCCTTTATTAGGGGATACCTGGTGGGATGACAACTTTGGTCCTTATTAGATGACTGTAGTGCACCAACAGAGTCTGGATAGTTCAACACACTCTAGTTCGGACATAACTGGGAATGGGGTAAAGGAATATTGTTGTATAGTGCTGTATCTGGCAAAAGTACATATCAGGCTCATGAACTCATTTGGATATATCATGAGAATAGAAGTAAGCTCTGGTTTCCTCCTCATATACCTTCTACCTGGCGATGTGAGGATATTCTTTCAACAGTTTACTGACTTTCATTAGCAATTTGACATTGAGAGTCACCAAACTGGTTAGTTCTGTGTAGACCCAACAGGTTAATTTTGTTTTACATCAAGGTTTTGGGTCAACCAAGAGTGGATAACTCTGGCTCAGGAATTCTTGTGCATTATGATTGGTTCTGGTTTGCTCAGGTTGTTGCCTCTCTTTTCCATGTTTTAGAACATACAATGTACTTGATGCTCCAACCTGGTATGTCCTCCTCTAATGTTTGCCTCATACAAGTAATTCAGAGGAGTTTCTCAAAGCACGCAGTCTATAATATGGATGTGTGGTCTGCATTGGACTTACTTGACCCAGATCATGCTTGTCAGTATTTTTGCCCTTATTAAATAAGTAATTATAGCCCTTAACAATGACTACTTTGGACCCCTAGATTGATGACAATGTCTATAAGCTTAAGAGACTTGAGGTGAAGACTTGTGCATAAAGCTGTGTGTACAGGCCTCCTTAATGTAAACCTTTGGCTTGATGAACACTATGCTGTTTTTCAAGCCAAGATCACCTGTAAAAAGGCAGTGCTTCTGCCTAAACATATCCTTATTGCATCAAACCAACCAGCAATATTTTTTCAGATGGTGGATTAAGTGTGTAAATCTGCCCATCTCTCTGCTTGCAGACCACTTAGACCACTTTCATCTTCAAGAGTATGTGTTGGTGTCTTAATTTATCACAGTCAAGCTGACATTAGTGAGTATAGTTTCTTTCTCTTGTGATTATCTCAGTCAGAATTTTTAGTATGTAGAGGGAGTCTTTAACTTGCTTGTGATGTGAGTATTTGAGCAAATTAATTCTTTATTTGATTTTAAATATGCATTTTAATACCAGCCATTTTGACCCATCCTCAGGAAGAAAGTCATTCATGTGTAAAATTAATTCATATACTGAATGAATTGTCTATTTTCAGCTAAGTTAAACAGACTTTCCATACGAATTAAAGGATATATTTATAACCCAAATCTTGAAGAAGTCCACACTGGAGTCTGATGATTGAGATAGATATTATTCCATTTTTAACCTTCTTGTAAAATTACTGAGAAGGATTTTATTCAAAGTTTCTTTCCATTTTACAGAAGTATCAAGTTCTTGAACTTTTCTAGTCTGGGCTCTGTGCTACCTATAGTTGAGACATTTTGCTTGGGTATTAATGAGTTTCAAATGAAGAGGGGTCAGTGCTATTACTCTGGGCTGACTGATTATTCTCTGTTTTTTATTTGCTACAGGATGTTGCTACACACTTTCAGAGCAGTTGACTTATAGTGGGATTTGGGGTACTTTTGCGACTTGATTTTCCCTTCTATGTTCAAGATGAACCTGCTAGGTAATGGCATGGTTAATACTTCTGTTTGTTACCCTTTCACCTTTTTCGTGTACCCCAGAAGGTTCCATTCAGAGTCTATTGATGTCTCTTTATGTATGTGCTACCTCTGTCCATATATATGCTACCTTTCTGATTACTCATTTAAGCAAGAGAGGTCTTCAGTATCATTGCCATACAGATGATACGCAGCTTTGTCTCACTTTTCTTTAAAAGACCAACTGTCTGCTTTTGACTCAGAATGCATCAGAAATTGCATAAAGTTCTGTTAAAGCTCTTGTGATGGTATACTCAGCCCCTGCACAAACTGACCATTCCATACCTGAAGGAGTTCCTAGTCCGATAAAAAAAAAAAAAAAAAAAAACAGTCAGACCTTTGCATTTCTCCTCCTTCAGGGTACTAGAGGTTCCTAGGCTACAGAAAGACAGAAGGAAATATCAGACTGCAGCTCTTTTAAGTAGGTTTCATGTCTTCTAAGAAATCTCCTTTCCTAGAGGTCAAAGAAGTTTCTTTCTCTCTCTCTCTCTTTCTCTCTCTCTCTCTCTCTCTCTCTCTCTCTCCTCCATCCACCATGCTGGCTAGTTTTAAGAAGTCTCTCACAACACAATTTTCAGTGTTGCTATTTACCTTATAATAACATTGTCAATGTTCTATACAGATTATATTGTTTAACATAGTTCATTTATTTATTTAATACTTATATTGGACCATATTTGATATGTATTGTGTACTTTTCATAGCTTTGTACAATGACAGCTCATTGCTATTCAAAAAAAAGCACACTGATTGGATAGCCCAACCAGCATGCCCACTGTAAATCTATTAAATACCAATAGAAAAAAGACTTTCTATTGTCATATGCTGGGGACAGCAACATTTGAGAAAAATCCACAAAGGTAAAGAAATAGAAACATACCTGCTTTTCCTTGTATTTTTCAGCTGCCCTCATAAAATCCTGACTTATTAAACATTCAAAAAAAACAGAAATGGAAATTCTCTTTTCTCGGTTTGTTCTTCTACACTGTACTGTGCTAGCATAGGAACAAAAATCCCATACACATGCGTAGTACATCGCACCACAGAACACAATGCAGAAGAAGTCTGAAGTACCATTATACAAAGACATTTTTCAAGAAAGGGAAGCAATTTTTTTCTTAAATAGTGTTATTGTATAAAAACAATAATCTACTCTTGTTTGTAGGTATATTGGGACTTGCCCACGGATGGCTTTGTTTAATCATTCAGCTTTCATCCTCTTGATCAAACCACACCAACCATCGGTAATTCCTGATATACCCACCCATAGTTATGGATTATTGCTTAATTATTGAACAGCGCAAGACAAATATCTCAAATAAATTAAAATTTGTTGACTCTACTTTTTATCTGTGCCACAAAATAAGATAATAACCTTATTTTTTTCCTGTCAAGGAAATTCAGTTTTAAATGGTTAAAAAGCATTTTCTTGCAGCCAAGCTGTATGACAACCCATGCAAACTGATAAAAACCTAATGCTAACCTGCTATATTATTAGTAATGTATGAAAACTACAACATTCTACTTTATAAAAATGGTGCAATATCTGCATATGATCTTTCTAAAGTTTTTACAACCATATAAAGTTAAACACTCATTATATTTGAAGTGTATAGCTTAAGTTTACTTGTACTGTTTATTACCTCTATGCTCAGGTCACAGCTGAAAAGGGTATCCTACCTTCTGGTTAAAAAACAGTAAATAAGTAAAGAAAATGCAAAGTCACAGGAGAGTAGGTATTACAGACACTGATATCTGTAAAGGTACAAAATGTGTTTAAAACAAAAACAGTCTTCTGTGTATCATTACTACCAGTTTTAACTATACCTGAAAAGAAAGCTGTATAAACTTTTCTATAAACGTTACTGTTTACTTTCAGTATTTTATATCACTGGTAGACTAAATGAAAGTAGTTCTTTTAAAATGATTAGGCAAAATGAGAAAATTGAATTTAAAGAAATGTCTTATTAAAATATAATATATCATAAAGTTAGAAAATATTTTAAAAGTAAGTGCATGCATGCATTATTAACTATTGATTAGAAAGGGGATAAAAATCCAGTGTAAATTAGGGAGCACATGCAGAGTTCAAAAAGAGTTTGTAGCTGTAACTCTATGTGTTTCTGTTTGAAACGGCGAAGCCTAAAGTCATCCAGTGACCACTAATCACCACAATTATGCTCTAATTATCCCCTGACTCAGACAGATATCCCTTTCTAAGTCTTTTATTCCCCAGCTGCTGTAAGCAGCAGCTCTCATTAAAGATACTAATTAAACTATACATTATCTGGCAGGGACCCTTCTCCCATTTATCAGCAGCTCCATTAACAGCCCCTGAGAGCTTCTAACGATCGGACACTTGCAACCAACTATAAGTATTGAAATACTAGGCAATATTAATAATTCTGTGGTCAGCAGAAACAGTACCATGGAGGTGAAATAAGAAAACGTAAACATTTAATGATTTATCTTAATAAATTAAGGAGCTAGCATTCCATCAGGTTGAAGCTAACTTCCTTTTCTAAATATAATACCAGGAAAATGGGTTACCAGGAAAAAAAAGGTTATATAAGAGGACATGCAATAGTGAGGTAGTATCTGGTACACATTAAAGTGACAGTCAAAATAATTCATTGCAGAACCACAAGAAAAAACACAAAGTTCAGCTTCATTAGAGTATAAAGTTAGAAAATATTTTAAAAGTAAGTGCATGCATGCATTATTAACTATTGATTAGAAAGGGGATACAAATCCAGTGTAAATTAGGGAGCACATGCAGAGTTCAAAAAGAGTTTGTAGCTGTAACTCTGTGTGTTTCTGTTTGAAACGGCGAAGCCTAAAGTCATCCAGTGACCACTAATCACCACAATTATGCTCTAATTATCCCCTGACTCAGACAGATATCCCTTTCTAAGTCTTTTATTTCCCATTTATTTCTATTTGGGAAGTAGCTCTTTATAAAGTTTTTCTTCCATTGATATTCAATTCTAACACAGTTCTGCTTTTATTATTATTTTCTTCCCAGTGGAAAACATTTTCTTAAGAGTACCCTTCAGCTTGCTTTCTGGAGTGGTAAAAGTGAAAGAGCCTTTGAAGGGTTTATTCTATACCGTCTCTGAAGTTAATTAAGTTAATAAACCTGTAGACACAGAGATTTGTGAGGAAGATCCCCAAAGAAATTATTTTGAAATAGAATGCAAAATGTCTCAATGATCTTTCTGATTACATTGAACCAAGTTCAGTAGCATCTTCACTAGGTTATTACCCAGCTTATCTGTCACCCTTGTATCTAACCTTGCTGATACTTGACAGCATTGCCCTCTCTCTGCAGGAGGCTTTCATTTTTCCATTTCCTAAAACCAGTTTCACTATCAGCACGTCTGACTGCAGCATAGCTTACTGTTATAAAAACTTAAATGTATATGTTACATGAAATTTTAATGTAATGCAATAACTGATTGTTATTACTGAAATTGCGTCTCTGTTATCATTGTTGTACTGACTGCTTGATTGTGACATCTGTTATTTTGTTTTGTACTTGAAATATGTTATAGCACTCTCAGTCTATGACTGGCATTCATAGAAATCTTCTCTTCCCTGCTAATTGCCAAATGTGGGTTAGCCAATTAGTGTGAGGGACAGAAACTCATTTTGAGAGAAATACTAAAGCTGTACAGAGAAACAGCAAATTAGTGTCTAATTATTATGTCTCTGAACTGAACACTATGCTGTCAAACCTGACCACATTAGTGTTCTCCCTAGCAACCCCCGCATCATGGTAGCATAGGCTTACATGCAAACAAATATTTAGACATCCACACGCACACACACACGCACACATGCACATGTGCGAGTGTGTACACACAGACACACACGCACACATATATACATACAAACACACACAGGTTAACAGACACTCACACACATACACACACAAGCAAAACTCCCCAAACACTTGCTCACACTCGTGTACAAACTCTTCAGCACACAGACACACACACACACACACACACACACACACACACACACACACACACACACACACATGCACAAATTCATTCAGCCTCATTCACACCAATACAGACACACACGTACAAATATACACATATGTCTAAATGCATACACACTTTGACATATCCTCATTCTGTAGTTCCACTATAGTTACCCGTACAGTGAGTACTCCCACAGGAGTGAATGGTGAACCCCCTGCAAAGATGGCATTCACTTTTTTGCCCCTAGAATAATTTTTTCTCAGGTGAGCATTTTGCTCAGCCAAGTAGACTGTGAGCCATGACCATTTCTGGGGAAAGCACTTGACTAATTACCATTAGCCACTCCCCTGAACTGCCACATTAATATGCAGCTTTACTTGCAAGACTGCTGTCTGCATATGAACCCCCATAAAGGGAAAGCCAAAGCAGAAGAGTGGTTTCAGAACTGGAAAGGCTTACCTTGATACAGAAACCTTCCAATATTCTTCATCTTGGTAAACCTTTCTGAATCCCAAGGTGTGTCTGTTATTTTTGAGAAACTACAAAATCCTGAAGACTCTCCCTTTATAAATATTACTTGTCATATTGCATGACCCAGATTCTAAAAAGTTCCACTTTAACAAACACACATTTCTAAAAAAGAATACAGTTTTAGCTTGTATTTAATTTCATATATAAAACTATTTCAATGGCCTTAACTTTAAAACTCCTCTGATACTAATATTTTTATTTAGACCAAGAGAAACTGTGGCATTTAGTTTTAATTGGTACTTAAATTCTTTTTGATCAATTGAAAAGTCATAACCTTCACCTCTATATATCCTTGTTACACTATCAAGGAGAGAACATTTATTTTTTTTTTATTTTGACATACCAATAAATAAACATTACAAAGTCAAACTAAACAGAATCAGAAATGAGTTTGGTGTGCTTTATAATCAGATTAACAAATATGTGATGTTTCCACCATATATTAAATATTGTAATGCAGATGAACAGAGACTGAATCATCATAAATGTACTATTAAAACAGTAAGGTGAAAAAAAGTTAAACAGAGATAAAATTGCATATGTGGGAAATGCATATATGATCAAATATCAGAACACAAGAGCAGCTTCCCCTGTAGAGTTTCAGTCTTTCTCCAATGAGCAAAAAAACTCTTCCTGAACCTTTTTGAACAAAGGAGAGGGACAGATTCAGATCACAATGACTGGCTATCACAATTATGCAGGAGTCTCTTCAGTTCTGGAATTGTAGTTAGCCCTTACACGAGTATACTTAAGCAATAACAGATGAGTGGGTGTGGGTATATGAGGATTTAACCATGGTTGCCATGGTTTGATCAAGGGGGCAAAGCCTGAGTGATTAACAAAGCCAACAATGGGTAAATCTGCATATAGCCACTCCCACAAGTTGGTTATAGCTATTTTACTATGACATTGTTTAAGAAAAACTTTGCTAATTTTTCTTAAATATTGAATTAGTATAATGGCACGGTACTGTTCCTCCATGTTGTTTCCTCATTGTCCCATGTTTGTTGATGCATTGCACATGCATATGGCACTTACAGAGACAAGGCAGAAGTATAAGGAAAATCTGGTACTTTTCTCTAGTTTTGCAGAATGTCTATTTGCTACACACCTTTCAATCTTTTACATCAAGAAATGTGGACAAAGCTTTAAATAACAGGGGGCAAAGGTCATGCTGATTGCAAATGTTGCTCTTATAAATGTAGAAAGCTGTTAGAATAACAGAATTTGTGTTATTATGCATTATCTAAAGGATATAAAGTCTGAAACTGAAATGCGTGTTATTATTTAGTGACTTCACTCCTCAGTGATTTGTTGGAAAAAGCAAATTTTATTAGCAACAGACCAAAAATATTAGGCAAATATCTGGACATTCTGTGAAAATCTGGACAATTGAGATGTATGCTCTATGATATACTAATAGAATGATCGGCCTTTTTTCTGTTGGTTTGTTTGTGTCTTTCGGCTGTTCCCGGTTAGGGGTCGCCACAGCGGAACTCCGGTCCGCTAATGATTGGCAGTAGATTTTTTACGTGCCGAGTTTGCCAGCCCTGACACACAACTTTCAATGAAGGTACGCCCATTCACGCATGTCTCCACACAGAAGACGCTCTAGCTGAGAATCGAACGGCACAACGTCTTGCTGTGAGGCGACAACGCTACCGCAGCACCACCCCCATATGCTAGATTTACAGTGGGCATGCTGGTTATGTTGACCAATCAGAGTGCATGTTTTTGAATAGTAATGAGCAATCACTGTATAATATAAGCTACATACCTATAGAAGGGGAGCAACAGAACAAGAAGACCAGTTCATTGCAAAGGGAGAGGAAGGGAAAGAGAATGTTTGTTTTACATATATATATATATATATATATATATATACACACACACACACACACACACACACACACACACACACATATATGTATACACACACACACACACACACACACACACATACACACACACACACACACACACACACACACACACACACACACACACACACATGCACACACACACACACACACACAGGATCATAGGAGATTGCAAGACTATTCACTCGGAGGTCACTTTAAGCCTAGCTGTTTCAACCCAATGTAATACCACAGAGGTACCAGTCAATACCCAAGAATGCATTTATTGATGACTGCCCAATTCCAGGAGGGTTGTGGGCACTATCCCTGGTAAGAATTTGTGGTGCCCCATCCACTCGTCCAGGTTCCTCTTGAACAGTGTCACAGAGGTGCTCTTTTTCACATGAATTTGTAGCCTGATCCAAAGAAATGGCAGTCACTGGGAGATAAATCTGTCTCTCCAGCATGTCCTATTTAAGTCACAGGCCATATTTAAGTCCCTGAATGGGTAGCCCTAGACCCATTTGATTTACAGATATGCAGTAAGTTCATTAGGTTTGGTTCTTGGGTTGCTCTGTAGGTCAGGCATAAATCTCCTCTATGAAGTCTAAACAATACGAAGTATAGTGACAGGGATTTTAGTTGGTCCATGTAATGCACATGCTGGAGGCCCTTGATCTTCTTTGTTAGAAACCTCTGGGTTCTCTCTATTTGCTATAGATACTTTGTACGATACATATGGAAACTCAATTATGGGCCGGATAATTGCTGAGTATAAGGGGGGGTTATGACTTCTTGTGTTCTCGAGGCGATGCCTTTACTAATCAAGTGAGCTATGTGGAAAGGTTTCCTTACAATGGTAGACATGTGGTGGTTGAAGTTAAGGTCATGGTCAACCTATGATTCTAGGTCCCTTACGACATCATGGGTACTTAGGATATTGTTATTGATTTGATAGTGTGAAGGGACATTGTTTGTGCCGAAGGGAATGATTATGCATTTCTTTATGTTCAGTGTAAGATCGTCACTAATAAATCAGTTGTTTGTCTGTGTGAGACCATCCTGGAGTATACTGACATCATTTGGGGATTCAGTGATTGCACCTAGTTTGCAGTCTTCTACAAACTTGGTCAGCCACAACCCTTTGGTTTTGATCTGAACTTCTGAGAAGTATATACCAAACAGTAGGGGGCCCAGTACTGACCCCTGTGGCACCCCACTGGTAACAGATCTGCTGGTTGATGTGGAGTCACCCACTTTGAAAGTGTGTGTCTGGTTTGTGAGCCAGTTGGTAACCCATCTTACAACAAAGGGGTTTACATTCAGTTTATTAAGTTTATCGGTAATGCCTGAATGCAGAATTGTGTCAAAAGCCTTTGTCAAGTCAAGGTATGCTGTGTGCACAGATTTGCCATCATCAATGGCCTTGGTCACACTTTCAAAGAAATCCACCAGATTTAACAGGCAGAATCTGCCCTTCATGAAGCCGGATTGGGTTGGGTCCATGGTTTGTAGGTCACCTATGTCTTTATTAATGAAATCCATAATGATATGTTCCATGCCCTTACAGATGAGGACGGTCAGGCTTATGGGTCTGTAATTCCCCAGGTCTGTTGCTAGGCCACCTTTGTGGAGACGAATAACTGTAGCTGTTCTCCTTTCCATGCATGCATGTGCGCGTGTGTGTGTGGGTGTGTAGACATATATACATCCCCTGTATCCCCTATTCTGGTTTAAGGAGGACTTCAGCCACTAACGCGCACTAACATTGAAGTCCTAAGTAGTGAGATGGGAAGTGTTTACATGCATGCAGTAATGCTTTACATGATAAGAATTACAGGGAAATAATAAACTACCCAGGCAGTGTTGTGAAACCCAAAATGACAGGCGCAGGACCTCCCTACCTCTAATACATCTAGTGTTTCCCCTGTAATCTCCACCCTGTGCGCTTTACTGTGCTTAGAAAATGGACTATGTGTTTGTATTTGTTGATGTTGTCCTGCTACATGTGGCATTTGTTGTGTGTCCTGTGCTACCTGCTTACCCAGTGGAGGCAGGGGGCCTTTATTAGGCAGACATCCCAGCGAGGAGTACACTGACTGAATCCTCAGTGCACTGCATGCAATGAAGCACACTTGTCTATGGTGTCTTTGCATGTCATGTTATGTGTGGATGCTAAATTAGTGGTAAGATGTAATTTTAAAGCTCTGAACCTGAAGTGTGATGATCTTTGAGGATATACTTACCTGCTTTTACCCACTGAAGAAAACAAGGAAGTGAATGAACAAAAAATTAACATTAAAAATACTGCTCAATCTCTCATGAGCAGCTGTTTTAATTTGCTTTGATAGCCAAGACAACCAGTTACTAACGTGACACTGACTACATAAATTATGTTATAGGAGCACAACAGGAACCAGAACTTGGAAATGCGATTACTACTAACTGAAGTGAACACATAACCTAACTTGAACTAGAATACCTTATTGCACAACTGGAGCACTGGAAAGCCAGTCACCAGAGAGCATGATCATCTTTCAGTTACATGTAGCACATTCAGCTATGTCTACAGGCAAAAACAGTCCAACATTTTAATACAGAGCGTTTCAGCATTTAACTAATGCTATTGCAGTATTAACAATGGTCTGAATAATGTGTAAGGCTATGTGTGTCAATTTCTTTTACTCCATAGCATAGACCAGTCAAATAATTTTAGTGCCTTTCTATGGAAATGCAGAGACAATGGTTATAGCAGTAGTTTGGTGAAATGATGTCCTTGAATGAAACAGTGTTGCTGGGACAATGATCCAATGACTACAGAACCTGCATAGCAACCACCCAACTATGGATTTCTCTGTTAACTCAGTTCAGTAAATATTATCTAAAACTACATCACACTTCATTTTAAAACAACATAAACAAAACTTTAGATGTTTTAATTTATAGTACAATGCTTGACACGAGTATTATTAAACAGAGTTGTGGAATCGGTCATTGCATTATAAAAAAAGTAATTTTTTTCCTGATTAAAAGAAACAAGTCTCTCGTCTGCCTGTATATCCAATAAATGGAATGCCGTTCCTACTACCATCAAAAGTGAATCTATCATCTTTTTCCCCTAACCCAACATGCATACACCAATGCTTCTAAGAGTTCTCCTCTGACTTGTTCATTTCCCTTTAATTCCACACCCTCCAAATTCTACCCTCTCTACGTTCTTTCTCCACCTAGGCAGTCATACTAGTAAACCTCCTAATTTTAGTTTCACATCCATGATCTGTTTCTCATAAAACTGTCTTTTTCTGGCGAGCCCTGGAAAATCATTGTGGATTAGGACATCAAATAATGGCAGTCATTTGCGCTTTAGACTTCATATCCGTCAGAAAGTTCATACTAATGCAAAACTTGTTGTTCTATCAAATTTCTAAGTTTTTAAGAGCAATATTTAAAAGGTGTCCCTAATTTTGGACATTTGTCCCCCCCATTATGTGTGTCTTTGTCCAGATTTCTTGCTCTAAAAGGTTGAGAGTTATGGGGGAGGGTCTAAGAGGGAGGTAGGGGTGTATGTGTGTGTAATACCTCTCAACTGTACAGATTTTCACAGAATGTCCAGATTTTTGTCTTATATTTTTGGTCTATTCCTCATAAAAATTTATTTTTTTTTTTTTTGAGAAATCACTGGGATGATCTAAGGATTAAAGTTACTAACTAATGGCATGCATTTGAGTTTAGTTTCAGACTTCATATCTTTTAGAAAATGCATTCTAACACAAATCCTGTTATTTTAGCAACTTTCTGAATTTATAAGAGCAATATTTAAAATGTGTATCTAGTTTTGGGCCTTTGCCCCCCCCCCCATTATGACAGGCTTTGCCCAGACTTCTTGTGCTAAGAGGTTGAGAGGTATGGTGTGTGTGTGTGTGTGTGTGTGTGTGTGTGTGTGTGTGTGTGTGTGTGTGTGTGTGTGTGTGTGTGTGTGTAAGAGATAGGTAGCATAGCCCTCAACTGCCCAGGTTTTCGCAAAATGTCCAGATTTTTGCCCCATATTATTTCTTTTTTCCTCATAAAAAGATTGAAGTTGCTAAATAATGACAGATATTTGAGGTTTAGACTTCATAACCTTTAGAAAAATGCATACTAACACAAATCCTGTTATTCTAGCAATTTTATAAGTTCATCAGAGAAATATTTATAATTTGTTCCTATTTATTTTAGACTCTGTCCAAATTTCTTGCATTAAAAGGTTGGAGGTGTGTGTGTGAGACAGTGAAATGCCCTAGTTAGTGTAAGCAGGCAGTTAATAATTTGCTTAGGGTCAAGCCCTGTACCTTAGCTACGGGAAACAAGAACCTGAATCCTCTACCCAAAATATGCAACTGTTTTGCTTAGCAAATGGTATCACTGTTTGTGTGTTTAGAGTTTTAAAGCACTGCTAGTAGCACAGCAGGTAGCATACTTTTGTGTTGATGCAGAAGGCTGTGGGTTCTATTTCCACAAATATAGATGGATTGTGATACTCTGTTGCATTTTAAGAGGGTGGGGTGCTGCAGTCCTAAGTATGTCCTCCTTTGGATAAGATGCATAGTAACCATGAACTTTTGCCATCCATTCCCTGTTGCAATATTACCAGCTTATCATTTTTAATGTAACATAGGCAATTTATTCTTCAAGGGCAGCAGGCAGTGAATTTGTAGATGAAATACTTAAATATATATTTTTTTAGCTAGAAGCAACCTTTTCATTAATTACAGTCATATCTCTTTAATGTGGAATTGTTCAGAGTTCAGATGACTTTTACTTCTACAGAGACTGTGCATATTGACTGATATTGGTGGTTGTAATGACAACAGTCTGAGTGGCCTTTTATGGTTGAAATGTTCTGAATTGGGCAGTTTTTGGCATTATTGGTTCATATGTTTTGTTTCTTTGCTTACTGGCTATAAATTTAAAACATGCTCTAACAAGTGATGTTGTATTATACAAGGGATATAATTTAATTATTATATATTACACTTTAATACAATCAGGAAGGTGAATCAAAAACAATTGCATGGTCCTAAAATGTATGCAAGGGGTCTATGATTTGTAAACAACCCAAAGGTAAACTTAATCTGCCACTGGCCAGATGCATTTTCTTTGAATGTGAGTTTCAATGCTGTTTCAATCAATGTGTGTTTCAAAGTCACAGAAGTTTTAATGCTAAGTCTGTTTTCATTGTGAGACTGCATTGCTTTGTTTAGCAAATGTCTATCAGTGTTTGTGCTGGAAAATTTGAAATAAAAGTTTTAAATTAAATCCAAATATCTGTAATCATTGTAGAAGTAAAGCAGAAAGCAGCATGCACACTGAGAATTTTGAACAGTGTTTACGCAACTGGGGAGAAATAGCCAAATAATAGGACACTGGAATGGCCTGTGTAGGGGGGGGCTGGGGGGGTTGACCCAATTGTAACATATGCGTACCACCACCTGTTTGTTTACAAAAAAAGCACTGCGTATAGCCTAACCCCTGCCACTGGAGGCTGGAATGTGCACTTGTGTCATTGAAAAGGCCCGCTTCACAATTCCCCTCATGACTATGTGCTCCTGCCTTGTTGCCCATGAAGGATATACTGAATAACTTGGCAAGAACAACCATAGTCTCCAATTCCTATTGCTGCCTGTCACATACCTATTCCCAGTTGTGCAACTGACTGGGATGCCTTCCTTCCCCAGGATGGGATAGACAGCATTAACTGCAAGGACAAGAAAATATCCCTCAGTGGAAACAGAGATAAATCCCAAAGATGAAATAAGAAATCCAAACCAACGCGTAGCTAGACAAAACGATCCCTTCATAACACAAAAAAAAAAATATAACATGCACAAAGCACCTCAGACTGAGCACTTTCACCTGCTAACAATCAGGCAACATCAGAGTCATACTGGTGCAATTCAAAATGCATTTAAATAAGAAACCAAATACTGACATCATATCCTGCTGGCTTAATATGTAAAAAAATACTTTAGTATTTAAATCCCTGACATAGAATTTTTTTTTTTATAAAAATGCTAACTTTTAAAATATACATAAAAATACTTTGAATAAAGTAAAACTAACTACTATTTTTTACATAAACATAATACCCTAAAAACAGAATTCTTACTACTAAGACACTTGTGAATTAAAATGCATTTTTCAGCTGATGTTGAGATACATAGCATGTGTCAAATATCCATTTCAAAAAATATTTTGATGTCTTTCAAATATTTTGCAAACACTTTAAACATGCTAAAACACATTTATACTTATACACACTTATACACGTTGGGCCCTCATTTTTAATACACCAGCCATGGAAATGGACTCATTAATGCCTCATTTAACCTTGACATTTAACCTTAGTTGCCACTGCATTTCCTTCACCTGTAAACAAAAATCCTGGTCAGCTCTCCTGGCATTGGTGTATACTCTGCCTATTACAAAGAAAATAAACTTTTTGAATTGGCACACACAAGACTATGTGTGTATAAGTTACTAGTTGTTTTTGCATTTCTAATGTCTCAATTGTACTCCATAATTCTCACATGCAACCTCCTAACCATCTTCCCCACATAAAATGTGGGGCATGAGGTGCATATAGCCAGGTATACCACTAATTTGTTGTTGCAGTTGTAGTACCCTGGACACCTCAAAGTCTTATCATTACAATCTACCTGGACATATGGTCCATCATTGATGAACCTGCATGTTGAACATCTCCTACACTTGTGCAGCCTGGATACTAACAAATTCCGGGTCATATCAGTGTCCTTTTCTAAAATATCTTTTATATTACTGCCCCTGCTATAAACCATTTTGGGCTCAAGATCAAGTTTATTCTGAAAGTCAGCATCAAATACATCCTTCCAAGCTCTCTGTGTTTACAGGTGAAAGAAATGGAATTTTGACTCTGATGATGCCTGATTGTTAGCAGGCAAAAGCACTCAGTCTGAGGTGCTTTGTGCATGTTATATTTTTTTATGCGTTATTGAAGATCGTTTTGTCTACCCAAGCATTAACTGCACACTCCCAGCTTCCACTATCACCTTCAGTGCCTAAACAGCTACTTGATCATGGGTCACCTGAGTTCTAGTCAGGGCTTTATCCCTGTATGTCATGCAGCTGACCCCTTTATTACTCTGACACATTCACCTCCTCCTACCTGACTAGCCAAAACCACATTTCTAGCTAGGGCATGACTTGTTTGAAGCATGCTATTGTCAGTGGGCAGTTCATTTTTTTTGTTTTATTCCTTATTCTTTTTTAACACCTTTATTTTCACATATTATACTGTGACATGGATACACATACACAATTATAAAAAAAGCAAACAGACCATTACATAGATTTTTCCTGTTTGTGTATTATACATATATGGTTTGTTTCATAACAATTAACATTCAATTTAACATTATGTAGGTTGCACATGTCCTGCTTTGTTTGAAATTTTACTTCTCGTCCTCCTGGACATTATTCTTCTTGTATTGCTTCGACAGATTCCATTTGTTTTTATGCATTCACTCCTTATATTTTCTAAAGATCCCACTTCCATTACTTTAGCTCCTTTACAATATTCCGTATTTTTGTTATGGTTGATTTCCATTTTCTGTTTTATCCCTTACTCCTTGTCCAGTCCCATGCTTAATAAGTAACACCATTAGAGGGGATCTGTGTCTCTGAATGGATTTCTAAAACCGCTGGCATCGGCCATGATTTGTAGCTATTCAGGAAAGATTTTTTGCCCGTCCCAGGATTGGAGAGTCTGCAAAATGTTGCTTATTACCACCCTTCCTGACTATTTCTTCCAGAATCAGGTCCACTAATTGAACTTAGGGCTTCATAGTCGATGTTCCATTCCTCTGTGCCCCATCCTATTAACCAATCAAACGTTTACAGCTTACTCAGCAAGCAATGTGACTGTACAAGATTATTTATGACTTACAATGAATCTGTGACCTTTAGATACTTGGGAATAAGAATAGCATGACTGTTACATGGAAACATCACAGCAAGACTGTGACAGTCCCTACTCCAGGCCAGTAATCAAGGAACCTCAATCCTCACCACTGACACTGTTGAGGGATGGCCACTAGGAGCAAAAATGGATACTCACATTATTTCCAGCTGCAGCTGTCTGCACCAAGCACAATAAGAAAACATTCTCATCCTGTGGCTGGGTTTCCCTCTCTCTTAACAGGCCCCAAGTAAGACACCACACTGACCACAGCTGTAGAGTTGAGTCCTCAGCTGAGTGCTCCAAGCCAAGTCCTCCACCACCCTCTCTGTGTAACCGGTGTTCTGTGTCCCTGCTCCAAGTAGCTGACACACTCACTCTTTGAGATTTGATTTTTATACACACACACACACACACACACACACACACACACACACACACACACACACCTGGAAAAGGATGGCACAGATTTACCAGCTATGCCCCCTCTGCCTGGACTATAAGATAGATACTGCCACCAGAACACTCCAAAGCCAGCTACTCTAAGGCTCTTACAAGGGTACCCAATTATACTGAGTAAAATTAATATGAATACAAATGGTAGAGTTTGACCAATGCAGCAAGGCTTTCAGAAGAGGTCATAGTGTCGCCAGATAAATATGAGCACTCTCAAAGGTTAAAATATTCTCAGCCACAATCAAAGGTTTAAATATATTTAATAATAAATAATATAATGTTGGATTACAGAATGACATCACATACATCTGTTCATTTGCCTCTGGTTCCCACACTACCCCGTTCACTAGAAACTGAACTAGAATCTAGCACATATGTGTCAATAATACACACACACACACACACACACACACACACACACACACACACACACACACACACACACACACACACACACACACACACACACACACACACACACACACACACACACACACACATAGAGCTTTGCTAAAATGTGTTATAGCACCTGGAAGATATAAAAACATTTCCAAACTTCCACCCTTCTAGGGTAGCAATTATTTCACACCTAAGGACAATGCAGTAGGATTCCTAGTCCTGGTTTTCACAGATATTTCATCTCTGGCCGCAATAAGAACTATAAGATACAATCTTTACGGCCTAAACCAAGTAATTTTATTTCAGACTATTTTTTAAAGTTAGCTGGACTGAGATTAACCTCTTCTCTTCCCGTATCCTCTGTTACAATACAGTCTGACATAAAGGTGTATTTCTTTTCTGTCCCACTCTTGGTACATTTTTAACACAAGCAGCTTTACAAATACATTTTCAACACAAGCATCTGTACAAATCAGTTTGATATACAAATAACATATAATTCTTTACAAAACTCCAGCTATGTATGCTGCCATATGTTAACACATCAACTGCCCTACTTCTCCTGGCATAGCTGTCAATACCTCACATAATCACTAACACAGAAACTTCCATTTTTACAACATTGCAGAACACTCATTAAAATGCAATTCCATGTACCCTCCAGGGAAAGGTATCTGCTTCTCCCCCAATCTCTAAATATCCTACCTGTAATGTTTCACAAACCTGAAAGAAAGGAAAAAAAAATAATGTTTCCCACTATTTAACTTAGTTATCTGTAACATGTCATATAGCATAATTATATACTGACATACACCAGCTGAAATAAAAATATCACATCTAGACTAGAAGACTGAAAATAAACCTAATAGCACAGTATTCCAAAAAAATTAATATAGGCTAATAAGTGCTAGGCAAACTGTTACCAGACCATTACAAGCCTGGCCAAAAAGTTCTATATAGCTTTAAGGCAGGCAAGACAAGATATTCCAGGGAAGAATATGAGTCTGCCCATCTAATTGTCTAGGTTTACCTTGAAGGTGGTAGGGATATTACTCTGCTTGACATGTAGTGGAAGTTTGTTCCACAGGAGCGGAATACACTGGGCTTTATCGAATGGGCACCTGCCTGGTGTTTGTTAGGGCATTTAGACTGTCTCAGTAGATTATAGGTTTTCTTTGGTCAGTATATTTGTCACAAGGAATTTGAAGAAATCTGGTTCCAAAAAAAAACAAGATAACTATGAGAAAGTTCTAGTTATTTATTATTAAAGCACACCATTATCATTAGTATGGGATTTAAAATGCTATGAATAAAGGAAATCTGTACAAATGAAAGACATAGCATCTGTTATTATCTGCTACCTTTCTAATATGCTGAGAACTGAGAGGTAAAAAAAGCAAAGCCATTTGCAAATAAAGCATGAACTTTCTAAGCAGCTCAAATATAGCTTCTTTAATCTAGGTGTTCTTAGCACTTATGTGCTGGAGCTAATGGTAAACCACTTCAGCATTTTTTCAAGAAAACACTAGGAGCAAAAATAACCAGAAACATATTGGAATGAAATGCAAAGAAGAAACCCTCTGCCTCGAGGCGTGTCCAGCGTACTAATGGGGAAGAGTGGAGTTCAAGTATGAGTAGTGCTAGAGTTTATGGATTAAAACCATAGCAGGATGCCCATTTGCTGTGGTAGCCAGAGATGAAAGGAAAGTGAACTGCTCCAAAAAAGTATGCAAAACTGGTACCTGAAATGTAAAAACTATGAACATGATCCAAGGTAAACTTGAAGTGGTTGTGGATGAGATGGCAAGAATAAACATTTACATTTTGGGCATAAGTAAAATAAGATGGATTGAAATCAGTTATTTGACATAGGAAAATCATCAGGTGTTTTAGTCAATGATATTGCAGAAGAAATGGAGTAGACCTTACAGTTAATAAAAGAATGTCAAAATCATTTCTTGGTTACAACCCCAAAACTGATTATCTCAATCAGACTCTGAGGTTAGACATACAACATTTCAGTGATACAGGCTTGTGCATCAATTACAGATGCTAAAGTAAAGAAAGTTGATCTGTTTTATGAGGATCTGCAGCAAAGATTCAAAATAACACCAGAAAAGATGTTATATTCATCATAAGTGATTGAAATGTAAAATTTGGTAGTCAAAGTGCAACTGCAACAATGGTCAGATTTGGTTTGGAGTATGAAATGAAGTAGGACACAGACTATTAGAATTATGCCAAGATACTTCAATAGGTATAACAAGCACCTCTTTCAATAAACTACAAGACAGCCTTTCACATGGCTTTCACAAAACAGTCAGTATGAAAATCAGATTGACAATATACTTTGAAGATGAGATAGAAGTTGAGTTAAGGAAAATAACAGAAGCATATAGATAAGAGAGAGTTCATTAATAGTCCAAGTGAATATGCAGTGGAGGTTAAAAATAGATTTAAGGGACTAGACATGGTGGTAAACAGAGAACCTGAAGAACTTTGGCCAGAAGGTTATGGTATTATTCAGAAGGTATAATCAAAAACTATTCTGAGTAGAAAGAAGATTAACAAACAAAATGGCTGTCTTTAAAAGCTTTAGAAGTGGCCAAGAAAAGAAGAGCAAAAGGCTATGAAGATGGGTAAAAGTACATCAAACTAAATGCAGAGTTTGAGAGAATAGCAAGGAGAGATAATCAGACATATTTAAATGAGTGCAGTTTAAAGAATCAACAGAAGACAATGTAATAGGAAAGGCAAGACATCTGTTCAAGAAAAGTGCTGATATTAAGAAAACATTCTGGGTAAAAATAGCCATGATAAAAGAAAAAGATGGGAAGGACCTAAAGAAGCTGACAATGTTAAGAAAGAGGTGATAGGAATATACAGAAGAAATATATATGAATAATCAGTTGATGTCCTTACATATTCTTAACTATATGGGATTTCATGCCACTGAAGCCCGACATCTGGCCAGTCTTCCAAAGACTTCTGAATTTAAAAGGTATGCTGAACATCACCATATGCACCCTGTGAAAGGTAGGGCATGAAGGTGATGTTCAGGCTTACCCAAAAGAGAACTTCTTTGCCACCAGTCTGAACATCTTTTACACCACTGGTCTGTTTCCCTGCATCCATTTTCTGCCAGTTGAATGCATTTTCGTTCTCCAGGGACTTCATACACCTGTTGTTTTTGCAAGATAAGTGCCCCATTGGGGATTATGTTTTTTTCTTGTTTTTTGTGTTCCTTGAGGTTAATGCCATCTAGGAAGGGTAAATGCCTGTGTGAAAGATATATTACCCATAGAGAACGCCATGATAAGTGTCTTTTTTGCTTAGGGGTTTCTCATGACCACATGGCTATACATCTTGTTCTATTTGTCAGGCATTTATTGCAAAAACCCTTAGAAGAAGACTTTCTTTCCTTTCCTTGTACCTTGAGAACCAGCATCTTAGGCTACTGACTAAAGATACTATGGATGGAATCTCCTGCCCTGGGGGTCAGCCTTTAGGGAAGAAGAAGGTGAAAAAAGGTATGACTGGAATCTTCCACTGTCCAGCCTCTGTCAGGTGTTTCTCCTGAAGTCGTTTAGAACCTGGAGCCTCATTCAACTGTGTTGTCGAGTTTCTCTGCCATGATCGTGTTGGAGGATGGTAAGGTTCAGGCTGGCAGCATGTTCACAGAGGCTTTGCAGGGGTCCATCTCAGATGTTCAGAGGGAACCATGGTTGATTATTTCTGAGGGGCCTAGGGGAGTTCCTCAGTTTCTAATTGGGGAAGAAGTTCCTCCTACGGTTCTCAACTGTCGTCCTAGATATAAGCCTTCTCAGGATGTTCCCTTAAAAAAGAAACAAAAAATTAAACATGTTTCTTCTGCTTATAGGGATCCACAATGTGAGTGGCAGGCTTTTACTCAGGGGTTATTATCTGCTTTAATATCCTTAAAGCCTTCTCATGGGATTTCCGTTTCTGCTTCTCCTTGGTCTTCTACTCCTCTTAAAAGTCCAAGAGACCAGGATTCTTCTGGGGAAGCTGACAAATCCCTAACTTATTTTACTCAAATTCCTTCTCCTTTGGACTATAGCTCAGAGAAGGATGAGGAATCTATTAGTCCTGATGTTCCTTTGAAGGAAATTTCCTTTGGGGACACAGTCTCTAGGATGATGGATTTTTTTTTTAAGTGGGATTGTACTCAGGTCTCTGATAGCCATAAGAGGTACTATGAGTTGTTGCAGATAGATTCTCCTAAATCTGCGACTGTTCTTCCTGTCTTGGCTGCTTTACTGCTTTCTCCAATGCCTCTCAGATGCCTGATTCTCTCCCCCTTGCTACCAAGAAGCCTGATAAGTTTTATAGGGTTCCTGAGGGTGTTTCTTTTTTATATAAATGTCCTGCTGCTGATCCTTTGGTAGTGTCCGTAGCCTCTGATAAGCTGTCTTGGCTGCTTCCTTCACCCAACATATTACCTTCTGACAAGGACAGCAGAACTATGGACAGGCTGGGCAAAAAGGTTTACACTTCTGCTACCCTAGCTTTTAGGGCTATTAATTACCAGATGCATATGTCTAGGTATGTGTTGGCTCTTCTTTCTCAGGCCTGTCAACTTATTTCTCCTTTTCCAGATGCTGAGGTTAAACATTCTGTTCTTTCCTTGCTAGGGGACTTCCTCTCAAGTCGTTCATCATTGTATTAAATGTAGTTATGATTCAGTGGATGCCTCTTCTAGGGCTACTGTTTTTGGTTTAGTTATGAGGAGGTATTCTTGGCTTAGGCTTCAACCTCTACCTGATGATATTAAAGCTAGGTTGATGGCTGCTCCTTTGGATTCTAAACTTTTGTTTGGGGAAGCTGCTGCTGGTTTGTTTGAGTCCCTTCTAGATAATGATAAGGCCCTACGGGGACTTAAACATGTGTTTATTTCTCCTGTGCCTAAATTTCAGAGAAACTACCATGCTAAAACTGCTTTTGTTCGTAGGCAATCACATCCTTCTACTAAAGGTGAAATGAGTGGCAAATGGACTCCTCCTGCTAAGGGTACTCAATTTTTGGGGACTCTGAAGCCTTCCTTTCTGGACAAACCAAGCGCTGTGTGACTATCCATCCCTTCCCAGCCACATTCCTCTTTCTCTTTGCCTTTCTCTTTCTCTTCCAGTTTGGATTCATATCATTCAGGATTCTTGGGTTCTGTGGATCATTCGTCAAGGGCACTTCATGGTATGGAAATCCTGTCCTCCATTTATGGGCATTCCTCAGCCTCCTCGATAACATCTTCCTTTTTTATCAGAGGTTCTTCAAAATCTCTTGTCTCAGGGTACTATTCAAGACATGCTTGTGTCCCAAAGGCAGAAAGGGTTCTACTCCTGACTGTTTCTAGTGCCCAGAAAAGAGGGCATTTGGAAACCTATTCTAGACCTCTCTCATCTAAACGCTTTTCTAAAGGTACCTTACTTTTGGATGTTGTCCCTTCAGATTCTGTTTCCTCTCTTGCTTCCTCGGGTCTATATGGTGTCTCTGGATCTCAAAGATGCTTATCTATATTCTGATCAGTCCTCTTTTCAGGAAGTTTTGCATTTCTGTGTTGCTTCCTGGCATTTTCAGCTCTCTGTTTGCCCTTTGGTCTTTCTACTGCCCCAAGGGTATTCACCAAATGCCTTGCTCCTGTGATTGCCTTTTACAGACTTCAAGGAATCCAAATTGTTTTTACTTGGATAACCTGTTGATTAAGGCATCCTCTCCAGAGACCCTTTTGCAAAATCTTGATTTTGCTGTATCCCTTCTTCAGAGCCTGGGAGTCACTATAAATTTAAAAAAGTCTTCTCTGACTCCTCAGGATCATGTTTTTCCTGGTTGCAGGATTCAAATGGTGCCATTGCTTGCATCACTGCTCCCTCCGAAGGTCTTAACTCTGATTTCATTTTTCATACTCTTCTTCCTCTGGCTTCTATTACTGCCACAGAGTTTCTGAGAGTTTTGGGTTTCATGGCATCGACCATACCAATGCTCCTTCTGGCTAAACTTCATATGAGAAAGTTTCAGTGGTTTCAGAAGTCAGTGTAGCTTCAACATGCTCATCCTGTACAATTTGTAGTTCCTCTTCTTCCTTGCCTCAGACAGGAACTTCTCTGGTAGATTCAGCAGTTGTCACTGAATCCAGGGATCCCTTTTCATCCCCCTCTTCTCTCTCAAGAATTGTTCACAGATGCCTCAGACATGAGATGGGGGGCACTTTTGTCTCCCTAATGGTACAGGAGGTATGGTCACCTTATCAGCAGAAAGAGTACATCAATGTTAAAGAGATGAGAACCCTTCTGCTGGCTCTTCAGGCCTTTCAGTCTCTTTTTTCTCCAGGGCCTCTCAAGGTATTCACAGACAATACCACAGTGATGTGACATATCAACAAGCAGGGAAGAATGAGATTTTATCTTCTTTGCCAGTCGGCACTTCTGGTATGGGATCTTCCTGTCAAGTATCAAGTGACTCTTCAGGCAGTTAATATCCCTTCCAGTCAGAACATTGTGGCAGACACTCTGAGCAGGTCCTTAACTCAGTCCCACAAATGGATGCTTCACAGGGATGTGTTTCTGGACATTGTTCACCAGTGGTCTACTCCTCAAGTAGATCTCTTTGCCTCCCCTCTGAACAGACAACTTCCTCTTTTTTGTGCCAGAGTCCCAGGTCCTCTGTTATGGAAGGTGGATGCCCTCTCATTCTCTTGGAAGGAGATGTTTCTTTATGCATTCTCTCCCTTTCCTCTCATTCCAAAAGTCCTGCTCAAAATTCAATAGGGTGCTTCCAAAATCTTGTTGGTGAGTCCCTTTTGCCAGGACAGCACTGGATCTCTCTTCTTTTGCAGCTAGCCAGGGGCAATCATCACAAGTTACCTCACAGGGTGGATCTAATCACACAAGACAAGGGTTCTATTATCCTTCCTCACCAGTCTACTCTTTAACTGACACTGTGGGTGATAGGATTTTGATTCCTCATAGACACCTTTTTTCTGAGGATGGGCTACAAGTCCTGCAGGAGACCAGGAAACCTACGACTAGAAAATCCTACTTATCCAAATGGAAGAAGTTTTCTTTTTGGTGTCTCTCTTATTACCTGGACCTACTTGCTGTGGACGCTCCTTTGGTTCTCTCTTATTTGTGTGAATTGCTCAATGCTTGTTTGGCCTATTCTTCCATTAAGGCCCACCTACCAGCTATCTTTGCTTATCTGCTTTTGTCTTGTCCTTTAGCTGCTAGATTTGAAGTGAAACAATTTCTTAAAAGTGCCCTTAATATCAGACCTCCCAGAAAGCCTGTTCCTCCTCCCTGGGATTTTAATTTTGTTTTGGAGAAATTGACTCATGCTCCCTATGAGCCTGCTGCTTCCACTTCCTTGCAGAATTGTTCATAGAAAACTGTTCTTTTGTTAGCGCTTACTTCTGCCAGATGGGTGTCTGAGTTACAGGCCTTTGTGGCTTGTCCTCCTTCTTGATTTATGCCAAAAGTGGTTAATGAGCTATCTGTTAATCAGTATATTAACCTGCTTGCTTTTTTCCCCTCTCCACAAACTGACAGTGAGAGGGTGCTGCATACTTTGGATATGCATAGGTAACTTAGAATTTATTTGGATATGACCAAGGCTATCAGAAAATCTTACCAGTTATTTGTTTCTTTCATCCTAGATCATTGGGGCTTGCTGTATCCAAGCAGACCATTTCTTCTTGGATTTCAAAGCTATTTCCTTTTGTTACACTTTTCATGGCAAGAGCCTTTCATTTTCAATAACAGCTCATTCTACTACAGCTTTTTTTCAAAGGCTTAGATACTAATTCTATTCTTAAAGCAACTGTCTGGACTTCTGTGCATACCTTTACCAAGCACTACAAGTTGGATAGTATCTCTAGAGCTATGTCTGGTTTTGCTAGTTTAGATCTTCATGTTTTTTAAGGGAATCTTCTGCCCCTTCCTCCTCCCCAGTTTCCTCTTCTGTTTTGACACTCTCTTTTATAGTTAAGAGTACGACACAAGTGAATGTAAGGATATAGTATAGTTGTATAAAATCTTACCATAACAGTAGATGTCCTTGCCTTCACTGCTGCATTATCTGCTCCCTCTCTCCATCCCCCTAGTTCTTTACCTTCCTGGATGTACACATTACATCTTGGGTTCCTTGGATTTGTGTTCCTCCTGGAGCAATCATTTTGCTAAGCCTGAACATCATCTTTATGTCCTACATTTCACAGAGTGCATATGGTGATGTTCAGCATACCTTTTAAATTTAAACGTCTTTGGCAGACTGGCCAGATGTCGTGCTTCCACGGCAGGGAATCCCCATATATAAGTTAGTGCAGCAGTGAAGGCAAGAACATCTAACTTCATGGTAAGATTTTACAAAACTGTACTTTCTGCATACAAGCAAGATAATGTTCAGGATTCTGCAAGCTCGACTCCAGTAATATATAAACTAAGAGGTGTCAGATGTACAAACCAGTTTTAGAAGAGGCAGATACATTAGAGATCAAATTGCCAACATACACCGGATACTGGAAAAAACAATGGAGTTCCAAAAAATATTTACTTCTGTTTTGTTGATTACTCTTAAACCTTTGATTGTGTGGAGTATAACAAACTGTGGCAACTTCTTATGGAAATAGGGATACTGGATACCTTATTTGCCTCCAGATGGTGCACACTCCCCTTCGGTACAGAAAGTTTTGTGTTCTGTTCGCACACCGAGTAGAACAATTACTGACACTGCAAAAGGGGGAGGGTGCTGCATTCCAGAGTATGCCATCCTTCAAATGAATCATAAAACTAAGGCCTCATCTCTCTGAGTTGATGGCAGCTTAAATGGATGTTAATGATCCCATGACACCTATTGAAATGAATGTGGTAAGTTGCCCTGATGCCCTGGCCAAATTTCCCCTGGTAGTATAAATACCACCGTGGTTCTCCACTGAAAAGAGGTTACTAACTTAGTGGGACTAACCTGGTCAACAAAGGATAAATAAATAAATAAATAAATAAAGTAAATAAATCTATGTAGAAGATGAAACCACAGTAAGGACTAAATGTAGAATAAACAAATGGTTCAAGACTGGGAAAGGTGTACAACAAAGCTGCATATTATCACCCTACTTATTCAGTTTATTTATTTTTATTTTTATTATTTTATTTTACATTTGTTGACTGGGATAGTCCGACTGGATGCATGTCCATTTTCAGCGGAGGCCCGGGGAGAAAAGTTCCAAGGTAAACAGAAACATTAAAAACATGTTACAATTATAATTTTGACAAAGAGTACATAAGCAAACAATAATAAACATGTTCCACAGGTTAGAGTTAAACCCAGGTGAAAGTGGCAAACCTGGCAATGTGGTTATAGCAGGTTGAGAGTTTGTTAAGTACAGTCTTGTTTATATTAGAGAGTATAGGGAATGCGTACAGAAGTGTTGAAAGAAGGTGAGAGCGAGCTTACTCCATTTTAGCTGGAGGGGTTAGGAAGGCTTTTATTCTGTAAAGTGACCCTAGTTTTTTATTGATGGTTTTGATCAATTGGTTTACATGTAGATCGAATTTTAGATTGTTATCTATAATGACACCTAGTAGTTTTGTAGAGGGGTCAGGGTTGATTAATGTGCCATCATTTACATTTATGGTAAAGGTAGAAGCAGGAGACCTTTGTGTTGGTGAGAATAACAACATTTTCGTTTTTTTGGGATTTAGTATCAAACGACATTCAGAAAGCCAGTTTTCTATAGTGTTAAAGGTGGACTGGGTAGCAGACCATAAGTCTGTTGGAGATGTGGCAGAGCAGATCAGGGTGGAGTCATCAATGTATTGGATACAGCTGACTTTTGGGATGACAGTATACAGGTCGTTAATGAAGATGAAAAACACCAGGGGCCCTAGTATAGAGCCTTGTGGTACTCCAAGGGTGTTGGGTAGTAGGTTAGAGAGCTTGTTCTGACAAAGAAAAGCCTGATGTCTCCCATTCAGGTAGGATGTAAACCATTGAAGGGCCTTAGTATCTAGACAGAATGTTTGCAGGCTGTGTATTAGAAGTTGGTGGTCAACCATGTCGAATGCCTTGGAAAGATCCAAGAAGAGGGCAGAGGATATGTGATTGTTGTTGCGATTATGGTTTATGGTGTTGGTGAAAGCTAGTAAGGCTTAGGTAGTGCTGTGGTGTGGACAGAAGCCATGTTGGGTATCTGCCATGAGGTGATTCTGGATTAGGTGGTGCATGAGTTGTCTGTGAATACATTTTTCCATAATCTTTGCAAGTGGGGAGAGTATGACTATTGGTCTATAACTGGAGAATTCAGTACAGCTGCCTCCTTTATGAAGTGGGATTACATAGGATATTTTCCAGATGGAGGGAATTCTAGCTTCTGCTATGGTTCGATTAATTAGTATTGATACTGGGTAGACAATAGCATCAGCTGATTTTTGATGGTACTTGGCAGGGAGTTGATCAGCAGAGAGTGTGGTGGGTTTTACTTTTTTGATCAGAGTATGGATAAGTGACATGACCACTGGTTGGAAGTTGAATGAGTGTAGGTTTCTAGGGGTGGTACTTTCAGGACCAGTGGAGCTAGGAGGTAGTTGGCTTGCTAGGGCTTGAACTGTCTCAGTAAAGAATCGGTTAAAACTATCTGAGACATCCTCGGAGGGGGGGGTTATCAATAGTAGCAGCTGAGATGGGGGTACACGTTTGTCCAGAATGAAGTAGATTATTCAATCCTGCTCAAAACTTCTGAGGGTTGTTTTGATTTACTGTCTGTAAGTTGCAGTAGTATTGTTTTTTGTCTTGTAAAATGGAGTTTTTGGTTATGTTCCTAGATTGCCTATATTTAATTTGATCTTGGGGGTCTTTAGTAGAATGCCATAAAGCCCATAATTTGTTTCTACAGACAATTTTGAGTCTAGACTCTTTAGAAAGACATGGTGCAGTTTTTGCTTTTGTTCTGTTTGGACGAGCAGGTGCATGCAAATCTAGGATCTCAAGAAATTTGTTATTAAAGTATGCAACTGCCTCCTCTAAGGGGAGATGCTTTAGAATAGACCAGTTACATGAGTTAAGTTCTTGTTGGAATTTGGCAGGGTCAAGGTCTTTTTTGTTTCTAACATTTCTGAGTAAGGGTTGTTGGGGATAAATGGCTTTGTGCTTGACTATATAAGTGAGAAGGTGATTGCTTAGGTCATCTGGGAGGGTACCAGCAGTGTACAGTTCGGGGTGACTATTTATGAGCACCCAATTGAGTATGCTTATATGCTGAATGTATCATGCAAAATGCTGGTTTAGAGGAATCAAAAGCTGAATGGACCCTAAACTGATTAGAGAAGTATTAACAACCTGCTATATGCAGATTATACCTATCTAATGGTTGAATGAGAAGAAGAGATAAGAGATGAACGACCTGTTGATGAATGTGAAAGTATAAGGTGGAAAACATGGCTTGTTGCTCAACATATTAAACAATTAATTAATTCATTGGTTAATTAAACAAACAGATAAAATTATGTCATCTAGCCCTACCGTTGTTTTGCACATAGATAGGGAAGAAATGGGGGCACTGACAGATATCATTTTTTCTGAATGCAAAATTCATTGCAGATAGTGATTGCAGCCATGACATTAAAAAAAATAAAAATGTTTTATCTTTGAAAGGAAAGCTATGGCAACATCTGCTTAAGAGTTTTATTAATTTTATTTACAATTTGTTCACTGGGTAAGTGGACTGGTCTACTGACACTTTTCAGCCACAACCAGGGCTGAAAAGAGCAAAAATATCACATTGTCAGCAAAGATCCATATAGTCAAACTGCTGTTTTTTTCTAAGCAGTAGTATACAGATGTGAAATTTAAACTAAGTGTGGCAATGCCTTGGTAAATTGTTGTTGTTGACCTGTGATGGAAAAAACTTCTGAGAACACCATGGGCCACGAGAAGATTGAATTAGTCTTTGATTAAGGAATTAAATTCAGATTGTTCACTAGAAAATCTAATAGTAACTCTAAAAATCCTATACCTTAATGTGAAGAAAGGATTCAACACAGCACACAATGATGCTGAGAATGATCAAAAGCAAAGGAAGACATTGCAGCAGGAGCTAAGGGCAAACTGTAGCATTACTGAAAGGGACACAATTACTGAAGTAATGAATATGAATCTGTAAGAAATGCAAGGACGAGTTCTTCACAGACAGGTTTGGCATGATAAAAGTCCTTAAGGTCATGATGAGAAAGATTTAACTGAGTAAATAACAACAAAGCAAATGTTTTATGGGAGATGATGATAGTAAGTTCTAAGTGAACAGGAGTGCACTGAAACAGAGACTATCATGAATATAAACTAGAGAGAGAGAGAGACACACACACATTATCTGCTATTAAATTAATACAATCCTGCCATTTACATATTCATTAATGGCCTTGTTTGCAGACTTTAATCACTGTGCTAATGGATAGCATTAAACCTGACATACTGGTTGGTGTTGCTTTGGTTAACAACTTCTAAGCAATGATCTTTTAGAAATATTTCCTTATTTGCAAACAGCCTGATCTTGCTGCAGCTGAATTGCTCTTGCACTAACATATGAGTTTAAGCCAACATAACATAAAATAGTGGAACCTGTGTGTTGAGAGACAGCCTTACAAGACTATCTGCAAATATATAGAGCTGAGTATATTTTTCTGTATTATTCTGTATTATAGAGCCAAATTGTTGCTTAGATATCTGTTGTCTTAGTGTTTTGCAAATATGCAGAGATCAGTACATATTTTTTTGGTTTTATAATTTGCACTCTGATTCCTCACATCTCTGTTGAAACTTTTCCCCACCCCCCTCATTTTAGTTTCTATTGCTTGTATGTTGTTAACTCAATGTTCCCTTAATTTGAACTGTTAATAGCAGCAGCCTGCTTTTAAAGTGGAACCTGTGTGTTGAGAGACAGCCTTACAAGACTATCTGCAAATATATAGAGCTGAGTATATTTTTCTGTATTATTCTGTATTATAGAGCTAAATTGTTGCTTAGATATCTGTTGTCTTAGTGTTCTGCAAATATACAGAGATCAGTATATATTTTTTTGGTTTTATAATTTGCACTCTGATTCCTCACATCTCTGTTGAAACTTTTCCCCACCCCACCCCTCATTTTGGTTTCTATTGCTTGTGTGTTGTTAACTCAAGGTTCCCTTAATTTGAACTGTTAATAGCAGCAGTCTGCATTTAAAGTGGAACCTGTGTGTTGAGAGACAGCCTTACAAGACTATCTGCAAATGTATAGAGCTGAGTATATTTTTCTGTATTATTCTGTATTATAGAGCTAAATTGTTGCTTAGATATCTGTTGTCTTAGTGTTCTGCAAATATATAGAGATCAGTATATATTTTTTTGGTTTTATAATTTGCACTCAGATTCCTCACATCTCTGTTGAAACTTTTCCTCACCCCACCCCTCATTTTGGTTTCTATTGCTTGTGTGTTGTTAACTGAAGGTTCCCTTAATTTGAACTATTAATAGCAGCAGTCTGCATTTAAAGTGGAACCTGTGTGTTGAGAGACAGCCTTACAAGACTATCTGCAAATATATAGAGCTGAGTATATTTTTCTGTATTCTGTATTATAGAGCTAAATTGTTGCTTAGATATCTGTTGTCTTACTGTTCTGCAAATATACAGAGATCAGTATATATTTTTTTGGTTTTATAATTTTCACTCTGATTCCCAACATCTCTGTTGAAACTCCTCCCCCTCATTTTGGTTTCTATTGCTTGTGTGTTGTTAACTCAAGGTTCCCTTAATTTGAACTGTTAATAGCAGCAGTCTGCATTTAAAGTGGAACCTGTGTGTTGAGAGACAGCCTTACAAGACTATCTGCAAATATATAGAGCTGAGTATATTTTTCTGTATTATTCTGTATTATAGAGCTAAATTGTTGCATAGATATCTGTTGTCTTAGTGTTCTGCAAATATACAGAGATCAGTATATATTCTTTTGGTGTTATAATTTGCACTCTGATTCCTCACATCTCTGTTGAAACTTTTCCCCACCCCCCCCACCCCCATCATTTTGGTTTCTATTGCTTGTGTGTTGCTAATTCAAGGTTCCCTTAATTTGAACTGTTAATAGCAGCAGCCTGCATTTAATGTGGAACCTGTGTGTTGAGAGACAGCCATACAAGACTATCTGCAAAGCTGAGTATATTTTTCTGTATTATTCTGCATTATAGAGCTAAATTGTTGTTTAGATATCTGTTGTCTTAGTGTTCTGCAAATATACAGAGATCAGTATATATTTTTTGGTTTTATAATTTGCACTCTGATTCCTCACATCTCTGTTGAAATGTTTCCCCACCCCCCCTTATTTTGGTTTTTATTGCTTGTGTGTTGTTAACTCAAGGTTCCCTTAATTTGAACTGTTAATAGCAGCAGTCTGCATTTAAAGTGGAACCTGTGTGTTGAGAGACAGCCTTACAAGACTATATGCAAATATATAGAGCTGAGTATATTTTTTTGTATTATTCTGTATTATAGAGCTAAATTATTGCTTAGATATCTGTTGTCTTAGTGTTCTGCATATATACAGAGATCAGTATATATTGTTTTGGTTTTATAATTTGCACTCTGATTCCTCACATCTCTGTTGAAACTCCTCCCCCATTTTGGTTTCTATTGCTTGTGTGTTGTTAACTGAAGATTCCCTTAATTTGAACTGTTACTAGCAGCAGTCTGCATTTAAATTGGAACCTGTGTGTTGATAGACAGACTTACAAGACTATCTGCAAATATATAGAGCTGAGTATATTTTTCTGTATTATTCTGTATTATAGAGCTAAATTGTTGCTTAGATATCTGTTGTCTTAGTGTTCTGCAAATATACAGAGATCAGTATATATTTTTTTGATTTTATAATTTGCACTCTGATTCCTCACATCTCTGTTGAAACTCCCCCCCCCCCCGTTCTTGGTTGTAGTTTAAATTTGGTGGCTTTTGCAGTGCCCGCCCCACTGTAGATTTGATCTAGGACACTCCCCCAGTCCCATCTCTTTACCGCGTTCTACCTAATAAACCCTTTCTGCACTTGCTTTTAGTCCTTTTTAATTTAATTACATTTTTTCAAACTGTGTGTGGACTAATATTGCTACATACTCAATTGTGCCAGCTTGCACTGCATGTGAATTGTTTTTACTACTGTTTTTGCTACTTTTCAAAAAAAAAAATTGTAAGCCTGTTTCCTACCTTTCTTGTAATTAGAGTTCCAGATACAGATTTGCTGTATCCAGGACTATCTGTAAGCTTCTGTGCCCCCAAGCCTTTCTGTGTTGGAGGGAAGCCTTCTAGCTTATCAGTGGGAGTGGTAAGCACTAGGTAACCTGTCTACCACATAAGGAGTGGTTCTGGCCCAGAATTTGTAGTTATTGGCCATTTGGGCAGTCTTCCATCTCTCTCAACTTTCTGATTTGAAGGCCTGCATTTGCACTTGTTTCTGTCCTGTAACTCCTGGGCCCATCTCATTTGCTCACTCAATTTTTTTTTATCTGCTTTTACTGTATTTGTTTTTCTTCCTACTTTATTTTGCTTTTGCGTCATCTTAAAAGTACTCAGTTGTATTTATTACTGCTTGGTGTAACTCATTCTAAGCCTTTTAGTTTAAGCACTTGGGCTTCAGACCAGTTGTTTTACATTAGGAAGGGTTGTGGTCTGCACTGTAGTGGCAAGACAGGTAGCTTGCATCCTTCTAAGTTGGGAACTGCTGATTGAGGGCTCAGTGTCTGTTATTCTAAAAGTGTATTAATTCTGTTTTAAGCACTTGGGCTTCAGGCCAGTTATTTTACATTAAAAGGGTTCGTGGTCTGCACTCTTATGGGAGGAGAGGCTGGACTCTGCCCTTCTACCTGGGAATTTCTGGTTAAAGGCTTATAGTGCCTGCATATTTAAACTGCTTCTTACCGAAATTGGTACACCTTGTTTGCTGTAGCATAGACTAGATCCAGGCCTGCTGAATCTAGCTTTGTTTGTATAACTTGAGCACTAATCCAGGCATTCTTTAAAGTATTCAATTGTATTTATTACTGTTTGGCAGTAACTTGATTAAAGTGTAGCTATCATTCTAAGTCTTTTGGATTAAGCACTTGGGCTTCAGACCAGTTGTTTTACATTAGGAAGGTTTGTGGCCTGCACTGTGGTGGCAGGACAGGAAGCTTACATCCTTCTAAGTTGGGAACTGCTGATTGAGGGCTCAGTGTCTGTTATTCCAAAAGTGTATTAGTTCTGGTTTAAGCACTTGGGCTTCAGGCCAGTTGTTTTACATTAAGAAGGTTTGTGGTCTGCACTGTAGTGGCAGAACAGGTAGCTTACATCCTTCTAAGTTGGGAACTGCTGATTGAGGGCTCAGTGTCTGTTATTATAAAAGTGTATTAATTTTGGTTTAAGCACAAGGGCTTCAGGCCAGTTATTTTACATTAAGAAGGTTTGTGGTCTGCACTCTTGTGGGCGGAGAGGCTGGACTCTGCCCTTCTGAGCTGGGAATTTCTGGTTAAAGGCTTATAATGCCTGCATATTTGAACTGTTTCTTACTGAAATTGGTACACCTTGTTTGCTGTAGCATAGACTAGATCCAGGCCTGCTGAATCTAGCTTTATTTGTATGCTTGTTGTTTGTTTGCTTGTTATTTCCCTGAAACGCTAAGTCCACCTAAAACGCGGCTTTTCAGCGCTTCTGTGGATCCCTAGTGATATCTGCATTGCTTACTGTACTTATTTCCTTGCTTCACTTGAAAAAAAGTTACTGTTTGCCATTTTTGCATTTAAGTTACCTGTAACACATTGCATTTAAGTTACCTGGCACTTGCTCACTAAAGCAATTATATAAGTCAGCACTAAAATATTAAAAGAATACACCCTCACAAACTCCCCTTGAGTACCTTGTTCCCCATTGGCCCTTTTTTTTCAATTATAAAGGAATTCCCAATACTATTCTAGCATGTCCAAAGGTCAGTTGTCAATCTCCTCTCCAGTCCAGCTGGTGAATCTGGGAATCTTGAGGCAATGTTACAACTGCCTCATGTACACAGACAACCCTCTCCTCCTCCCAACAAATTCCAACACATGTGAGAGATGCAACCATATAGCCATACTGGAGGCTAAGCTCTCTCAACTCAGTACTGGCGAAACCAGTCAGGAGGAAAAGGAAACCACACTCACTACAATTCCAGTCTCACATAGACCTACCACGACAGCAAACCAAACACATAAACACACAAAAACATACTCGGAGGATCTAAATAAAAATCTGCCTAAGCAGCAGAGACCTCCAAAGCAGACACCCAAGCAACCGCTACCCCAAAACAAAACACGTGCAACACATAGCTCATAAAGCCAGTGTGCCGAACAGTCACAGCCCTTAAGGCTAAACAACACACCTAATACACTTGTAATAGGTGACTATATCATCAGGCACACTGACGTCCCGCTCACCAGGCTGAACAAGGAGAAGGTCACGGTGAGCTGCCTGTCGGGCACTAGGATCCACCACATAACACAAGCACTCAGGTCACTCCAAGGCAAGTAAAAATATGACTTAGTCATTGTCCATGCTGGTGTGAATGACCTGAGACGTACCTCCCTGGACTACATGAAAAGAGACCTAGAGGAGCTCTCTGAGCATGTAGCCCAGGCCGGTATGACCCTGACCTTGAGTAGCATCTTACCCTCACCAAGAATGATGCCACAATATGAAGACAAGATGATTAGTTTCAACAATTGGCTTAAGTATTGGTGTCATTCAAAGGGGATCCAATGCCTGTCAGCCTGGGATGACATGCTCGACAAGCCACAATGCTTCGCTAGTGACGGCTTGCACCTGTCACCCCTGGACTTTCGGATATTGGCAAAGGCTCTTGCTACCCCCGTAGTGCCTTTTTTAGGCAAGGCTCAAAAGACAAACCCACCTCCATAGGTATCACAAGGGATAAGAAACTAAGAGTAATGCTACTCAATGCCAGAAGTCTAAACCTCAAGATGCATGCACTCAAAACTCTCCTTAGCATGGAGAACATCGATATCTGTGCAGTAACAGAAACCTGGTTCAAGGCTCCTGAGAGTACCCCAGCACTACCAGGTTATACCTCATACCATGCTTTTCGGCCCCAAAACTTGGACCGAACCACAAAAGGAGGGGGAGTATCAATATTCGTCAAAGATACCCACACCTCCAGGTTGGTGGCACAGCACGAAGCATCAGAGACTATCCAAGTGCAACTAACAGTGGCTAAAACTGCCTTCCAGATTATAGCCTGCTACAGACCAACCTTCCAAACACAGGAACCCCACTGGAAAATATGAAGGTCTCTCCAAACACCATTATATTGGGCGACTTCAACTACCCAAACATAGACTGGGAGCATTACTCTATCTCCAACACCCTAGCCCAAAGGTTCCTAGAATTTATAAACTCAAATGCTATGGAACAACTTGTTACCACTCCCACAAGAGGGAAAAAAATACTGGACCTGATCATCACCAACATGGGGACTCTATGCTCCAGACCAGAAGTGTATCCCTCACTGGTAAGATCAGACCATAAACTAATCTCACTGGATATTCACATCCCGACTCCACCCCCTGCCCTGAAAACCACAGTGAAAAACTTCTCTAAAGCAAATTTCACACTCCTCAAAACCGAGGTGGAATCCTTCAAAGCCCCCGGGCCTGTGGAAAATATGGCCCAGACCGCAGAGTCCATTATAAACGCATTATATGGATACCTTCAGGAATGCATGGATCATGCAATCCCAAATAAAACCAAGACCCAATCCTCCAAAGGCAGACGTCCTGTCTGGTGGACCCCAGCCATAAACAAACTATACAATAGAAGGAGGAAGCTACTACATGATCGAGCAAAATCCCAAAAAGGGAAGGCATCTCTGATCAGTATTAGCAAAAAACTACGGGCACACATAAAATCGTCTAAGGCCAGCTTCGAGAGAAAAAATTGCACAGGACACTAAGGATAATCACAAGGCTTTCTTTAGTTATGTTAGGAACCTGGGTGGGAATTCCCAGATATGCTCAGAATTAGTCCAAAATGACAAAAAATACACCGAACCCACAGACATTGCCAACATCCTAGCTGACAGGTTCAGCGCAACCCCCCCCCCCAATAAAAGGGCAAATATCTATCCCAGCAGAGTGCTGCCCCCCTGACATCTCAGATGCTCAGGTAAGAGCTGCCCTCTCCAAAGCAAAAAACACAGCCTCAATGGGACCAGATGGTGTCCCGGGCTGTGTCCTACATGAACTCCAAGAAGAGCTAAACCCAAACATAAAACTACTGTTCAATCTCAGCCTTACTACAGGATATGTACCCAAAGAGTGGCGTACAGCAACAGTGGTCCCTCTCCACAAAGGTGGTGCCTCAACGGATCCTGGAAACTATTGCCCCATAAGCCTGACTAGCTTGGTCTGCAAAGCTATGGAAAGGATCATCATGGACCTCATAAATAAAGATATTGGGGACCTACAGACACTGGATCCTACCCAGTTCAGCTTTGTTAAGGGCATATCCTGCCTCTTAAACCTGGTTGATTTCTTTGAAACAGTCACCAAGGCCATTGACGAGGGGAAGGTGGTCCACACAGCCTACCTGGACCTCACAAAAGCCTTCGATACAATACCCCACTCGGGCATTATAGATAAGCTCACCAGCTTAAATATAAACCCCTATGTCACCAGATGGGTTGCAAACTGGCTCAAGGACAGAACCCACATGGTTAGAATTGCTGGAGCCATGTCAGACTCCAAACCAGTTACAAGTGGCATCCCACAAGGCTCAGTCCTGGGACCTCTCTTTTTTGGTATATATTTCTTGGAGGTACAGGCCAACATGGAAGGACTGTGGCTGACCATGTTCACAGATGACTGCAAACTGGGCACCATAATCGACTCTCCAGCCGACACAAGCATCCTCCAAAAGGGCCTCATAGAAACAGACAACTGGTGCCAGAGCCATGGCCTCAAGCTAAACGCCAAAAAGTGTATAGTCATCCCCTTTGGCAAAAACAAAGTGCCCACAAATTACCACATAGGTGGTAATCCATTAAGTACAGAAGAAGTAATTAGGGACCTGGGGACCCAAGTTGATAGCAATCTCTCATTTGACAACCACGTGGCCAAAGGGGTTAGAAAAACATTTTATATAGCCCACCTAATCATGAAGGGATTCACATCTAGATCAGGGGAGGTCATCGTGCCTCTTTACTCATCCCTCATCAGGCCCATAATTGAGTACAATGCCCCTTTTGGGATGTACCTTACCAGACACCTGCAGCAACTGGAAAGACCCCAAAAGTGCCTCACCAAGAGGATCAAAGGGCTCAAACAGATGCCATATTCTGCCCAGTTAAAGAAACTCCAGCTCTACTCAGTGGCATACCGCCTGCTCAGAGGCGATCTGTGCCTGACGTATAAAGCCATGTCCAACCCGGAATTAATGGACATGCTGCACCTCAGAAAATCCAAATCCCATCGAGCTACACGCTCGAGAGACTTGAACCTCAGCACTGAAATAAATAGGACATGCTGGAGGGACAGATTCATAACCCAGAGGCTCCCTTCACTCTGGAATAAAATCCTAGTCCAGGTTAGGCAGAGTCCCTCAATGACTCTCTTCAAGAGGAATCTTGATGAGTGGATGGGAGATCGTAGGTTTACCCCGGGTATCACTTCTGTGTCACTGTTAGACAGAGGCACAGTATACTAACCTCGAAAAAGGGCATAGCAAAATTAATTTAAATTGGGTGGCGAAAGCCAAACACACTCTGGCTAGGCTTATAAATGCCCTAGGGCAGATAGCCTAGTATGAACCTATGAACCTATAAAAGATCAGAAGTCTTTTCTAGTTAACAAGTTCAGTGGTGCAGAAGGTTAAGGTCATTACCGTGGTCCAAATGATCCCTGTTTGAGTAAGTGCCCAGGTACAGGAGGAGCTTACTGAGAGAGAATGTGACTGAGCTGGAACCCAGCTCACTCCTGCTAAGACAGTAGTGCTGCAGGAGCTGCATCTAAGGGTATTCCCTGTACATGTGCATGGGGACTCTGCAGTGCAAGCCCAGCAAAGGGATGCTTGCACCCTAGCACAGCTCCATGAGGCTATGGAAGTGCACTCTCATTCTGGGCTCATCACTGAAGACATTACATAACATTTGTTACCCAGCAGGAAGAAGAGATGGGTGTAGTTGTAGAGTACACAATCTCAGTGGTTGCTAAGGGTAACTCCATTAACAAGACCCAGATATCACTACTTCACCTATTCCTGTGTTAGTTGTTTGATCCCGTGTTCCCCCTTTTTTAAGATTGACCCCAGTACCGAGCAAGCCAGACTTGTAGGTCAGATGTTGCTGGATAGGCCTGATGATTAGAGTACTTGAGAAATACAAAAAAAAATTGACTTTATTATGTATTACATAATACTTTGATTAAATGAAGTGTCTCACTGTAGTTAGCTGAAACTCCTTTTTACTGTGAATATATTTTACAGTAAATCATTGATAAAAGATTGATAACTGCACTTCAGAAACAATAAAGGCTATCATGTCAACTTTTTTAAACTGCCACTAGGAATAATTGTTTAACAGCACAAGAAGGTATTCTAGAGATAATGACTCACATTTCTATTAGTGAACACAAAGCTGGTCTTTGCTCATTATGCGTGATTGTAGCCATACTGAAAACTTATACAGGTACTTAGTAAACAGATGTGTTTAACTGCACCCATGAAACTCACTGCTCCATAGCTAACGGTGAACTTATTAAGGCACTAAGTACATTTGGCAGTGACTACTGTTTCAATGTGGAAGGGTTACAAGTAAGTGCTTTAAAAATCCAGATCTAGAGAATGGTGTGTAACAATGGCTGATTCATACAAGTACTAAGTGATAGCTTATCAATCTTATTGTTTCATTTGTTTATTATTACATTAGAGCTGACAGGGAAAAAAAAGAGAATCCAGAAACTTTATATTCAGAATGATGAACAGGCTTTGATATGTAACCCAAAAATATCAACATCAGTTACTTAAAAAGAATTAAGGATGCAATATGAGAGCAGAAACAGGTTAGGAAATGAAAAAACATTAAACTGAGAAGGCAGAACTCTTAAACAAAGACAATGCTATACTCAGCAAGACTTGAATTTAATTAAAATAAATGCAGACAGGCAAATAAATAAATTGCAGAAAACATACAACAAGGTGACCATGGTGGTGCAGTGGTTAGCATTGCTGCCTCACAGCAAGAGGTTCTCCGGTTTGATTCTTGGCTGGGCTGCCTTCTGTGCGGAGTCTGCATGTCCTCCCTGGGGTCGTGTGGGTTTCCTCCAACATCCCAAAGAGATGCTTTAGGTGGATTGGACACTCTAAATTGGCCCTAGGTGTGAGTGTGTGCATATGTGTGCCTTCTGTGGAAGGTTCTGTGCTGGGTTGGCAACTCAACACTGTAAAAACTCCACTGCCAATCATGAATGGACCGGTGATCTGCTGTGGTGACCCCTAACTGGGATAAGACGATGATACAGCAAGGTGAAAAATCCCAATATATGACAGTTATGTAGTACTGCTGTTGGCCAACCAAACATACACACAGATAGATGTATGCACATACATACATACAGATGCATGCATACAAACTACACTTGCAATGCTACAAAAAACAGCATTACATTACTATAGTCCCTTATAACATAATACCCCAGCACTCCTGATGAATTTACAGACACTGAAAAATATAAATTAGTTGTTTATTTGGACAGGTCAAAAAATGATATCTGTAATTATTACTACTGTTATTATAAATTCAGACCTGGATGCAAATATTTCAAATGTAGTGAAGAAAACACAGGAACTTTAGTAGTTAACTGTGTTTAATAAGTATTTTACTAAAGGGTTAATAAAATCTCAAATCATGCATATGCCTATTCCTATTTTACTTGGTTAACAATTGTCTGTACTATTTTCTATGGAAGATAGTGCTATCATTAAAATCTACAGCAGTGTATAACAAAAATATCTGGGGTGTTAATGCTGAAAGCTTTGGATATACTGAACATTCTGAAATTAGGGTAAGTAAGAATGTTTGAGGGTTGGGTTAGGTAAATGGTTATGGAAAAGGATAGATATACTGTTTGGATGTGTGTGTGTGTGTGTGTGTGTGTGTGTGTGTGTGTGTGTGTGTGTGTGTGTGTGTGTGTGTGTGTACACACATGCATTCTGTGTGCGTGCGTGTGTGTGTGTGTGTGTGTGTGTGTGTGTGTGTGTGTGTGTGTGTGTGTGTGTGCGCGTACGCACGTACATGTGCACACTCTGCATGTGTGTGCATGTCTGTGTGTGTGTGTGTGTGTGTGTGTGTGTGTGTGTGTGTGTGTGTGTGTACACACGTGTATTCTGTGTGTGTGCATGTGCGTGTGTCTGTGTGTGTGTGTGTGTGTGTGTACACACATGTATTCTGTGTGTGCGTGTGTGTGTGTACGTACTCACACGCATGTGTACGTTCTGCATGTGTGTGTGTGTGTGTGTGTGTGTGTGTGTGTGTGTGTGTGTGTGTGCGTGTGTGTTTGTGCGTGTGTCTGTGCGCATATGCATTCTGCATGTGTGTGTGTATGTGTGTGCACGAGCATGCACGTATTCTACGTGTGTGTGTGTGTATGTGTGTGTGTGTGTGTGTGTGTGTGCGTATCTGCTCATATTCATTGCTGTATGTGGTGTATATCTCAGTGTCTTGTGTAGTGGCAGTGTTCCAGAAAGGGTTTTTTAAGATAAAGTATGCAACTAGAGTTAGGGGTAGAGTTAGTATGCATTAGTAAGGGGGTGCAGCAGGGAGAAGTCCCCTGCCCATCTTTATTAATGCATTCCATCCCTAACCGTAATATTACCTCTGCCTCCCCACCTCACCCTACACCTTGCCTTAGAAATATCTTTTGCAAACACCACCAATTTTCAGAAAAAGTATGTCTGCATTTATTGGTAGAGTTTTGAGTAACAGATTACAAAAGGAAATGATTTGTTTTTACTTTGCAATTTTTTTGTGTTTGTAAAGTTTTATGTTTTAAGTAAGGTGATTGCTAAATATGCTAGCACTGATAATTTGTGTTTCAATGTTTTAGCATTTCAAAGAATCAACACAGATCCTAGGAAAACTGAATCACTCTCATTTAAAGGTTAGGGGAAATAGCAGTGATGGCACTTCAAAGCAACATCAATTAATTACAAGCCAGTACATCAGCACCTGCCTTGCCCCTGCCCAAAATAAATAATTAAATACATATGTAAATCAAAAGATGTTTGCTTGTTAAAACATTCTGCATAATTCCAGAAAAAAGACCTATTAGTTGTAGTTTCCTTAACAAGCAACCACTAAATATACATCTGTCAGTTGGCACAGAAGGTTAAGGTTGCAAGCTGTAGTCCCTGTGGTACATGGTTTAATCCCCTGAGCCCTTGCCTGCTGGTTAACCTTGAGCAGGTCACTTAATGAGATAGCTCCTAGGTCTCCCCTGAAAGGAGTCCTCTTGTCCACCTGGTTAATACATAGGATTATTATTATCTCAAAATATGTCTTTGTCCTGTGAGGTTTTCTCAGCTACTCCAGTTTCTTCCTGCATGCCACGGGCAAGCCATAAAGTCAATTCTCTTAATTACATGTAGAGAAGCATACAATGTGAGAAGCCCATCCACTGTGACCTTGTCACACCTATGTTTTATTCATGCAGAAGCATTTTATTACTCACAGGAAATTAGTCTGACTATCATGATTGCCCCCAGAATTCCTTTAAATGCTTATACCATAGGCCGAGTCTCTCATCTGAACTTTCTAACAACATGACTTAAGTATTATAACAGCAATAACTCTTCAAAGAAGTATGGAATACAAGACCTCTAAAGAGCTATTTTACTATTATAAAAAAGTAAAAAAAAAAAACAGAAAAAAAGTGTAATAATATTTTTTAAAAAACTTGCCAAAACTGCACATAAAACCACAGTGAGAAGGCACTCAAGAGAGTATTTTATTATGTATTAATAAAACACGTAGCATAACCATTCAGTTTCACTTGGTGCTTTATCCCATAGTAGGCATAACATAATTACACAACACTCAGCTTGTCATTCCTTATTGTATTGTTAAAGCTACACATATTCTTAATCCACCTATTTCTAGATAAAATAATACCCACATCTAAGGAAAATAACATTAAAATGATCAGCAGTCAGTCATCATTTACCTGTCCTTGTCCTGACAAACATGTCGACAGCATAAATTACGTCAGACACATAATCGACGATGAACCACATCGCTAGGTAATCATGTTGGAGTTCTTCAAAACAAGCTCTAAGTAAAGGACATAGAACATATTAAAATGTATGAATGTAGAATAGTTGTAGAAGTTAGTGTGTTCTGTGATAAAGTAGCACTAACTAGTACATTTGCATTAGTCATCTTCAATAAGTATGGCCTCAAGACTTTAATCACAAGCTGAAAAGTTCAGATATAAAAGCTGAATGAATAAAGCACACAGCCTTGAAGCTTGGGCACCACTAACTGAATAAAGCACACAGCCTTGAAGCTTGGACACCAGTAACTGAATAAAGCACACAACCTTGAAGCTTGGGCACCAGTAACTGAATAAAGGACACAGCCTTGAAGCTTGGGCACCAGTAACTGAATAAAGGACACAGCCTTGAAGCTTGGGCACCAGTAACTGAATAAAGTACACAGCCTTGTAGCTTGGGCACCAGTAACTGAATAAAGGACACAGCCTTGAAACATGGTCACCAATATTTGTGTTCTCGTTTCACCAATACTGGGACTAATATCAGTATAACAGAAAACTTCCTCACCATTTCAGGATGTAAATTGAAATAGTTTTTTTAATATTGTGTTTTCACCTACAAAATTTTTCATCTTTATTGTGAATGCATTTTGGAGTACCTTGCACTGAGTTAATAAGCAGCAAACTATCTAGATATACAATCCATTCTGTCATTTTAACAAATCTTGAAAAGAAGTCAAGGGAAACCTGAACTATGTTACCTGCATAATAATTTATATAATGCAGTGTGTGTGATGAGGAGGTATTGGTCTTTAAGAAGTGCAAGAACTCAGACACTAATGTTTGATAAGAACAGTTATATAAATCAAGATGATATTTTTCCTTACATTCCTATCCTAAACTCAGTTGTCTTAATGTGTTTTCTTGTTCTCACAATACATGGGGCTTGATTAAAATACAATTGTTCTACAAAACAGTAAAACATCATATTTTTCCTGTACTATTGTTCCCTAATAATATTGTTTACTGAAAATTACTGCCAAGAAATAAATATATTGCTTTTGCCAACACAGATCGCCACTGCACCTCTCCAGCTTCATGCAATAATCTCTAAGATTTCTAGGTCTCAGATAGATAAACTACAATGGCAGAATTTTAAAAGCTGATGTGCCATGTTGACTAAAGATATTTTGGGGTTGGGAGTGAACAGTTCAGCAAAAGGAAAGAGTTCTACACAGTTTTCATGTCATACTGTCAGATGGCATTTCTTCACACAGAGGTACGGGGGATACTGTACGCCAGCAGCATCCCTAAAAACATAACTACAAATTTCAGTGAGTGGGTTATAATGCTACTCAATGCATTTGCCCCCACCAAAGTCAATGGAAAGAAATACTCCTGATGTAATTCATATGATAAAATGCTCCTTTTTAACCTTTATCTTTCCAGTCATATATCAAGTCTATACACTAATACTAATTTTTTAAAGGCACATCCATCCTTTATTCTACATGCAGTATTTGAGATGTAGACATTTGTTTACTTATGCTATTTTGAATGACTTAAGATATAAACAGAAAATATAATTTCTATGTGTGAACTAAACAGCTTAAAACAATATTTTGTCCGATTAGAATGTCTTATCTGCATGCTTTTCTCTTTAGGGGCACTTTTTTATCCCTGCAGTTGACCATCAGCTGTTTCCATGGCCTCTCTTTGGTCACCAGGTTTATTAAACTCACATTAGCATACACTGGACTAACTCCTACCCATGTTCAAGTCTGTGAAGAGATCAAAAGGGACAAGAGACAACACCAAACTGTTGCTGAGGAGTGTTTTTTCCCCATTTGTCCCCACTCTAGCCTATCCAGCAGTGCCATGTGGGTAGGTCATGCAAAGGGCATAATCCCTACTCACTTCCATAAGGGGCTTATTACATACATACATACAAATGTTTCAAGCACTGGCATTAATGCCCTTCTAACTTAACAATATACCAAAACACTTGCTCTCATAATAAATGTCCAGGCTGTTCTTAAAAATATCCAAAGTAGTACTTGCTTTAATGAGATTCTAAAGGGATCCAGTATCTGTCTGCCTGGGATGACATGGTCGACAGACCACGATGCTTTGCCAGAGATGGCCTGCACCTGTCACCCCTGGGATTCCGGATACTGGCTAAGGTTCTTGCCAACCCTATAGTGCCATTTTTAGGCAAGGTTCAAATGACAAATTTAACACTGTAACAGGAACAGGCAAGCAAAAACTGAGGGTGATGCTACTCAATACTAGAAGTTTAAATCTCAAAATGCACTCACTCAAGGCACTCCTTAAAATGGAGAACATCGATATCTGTGCAGTGACTGAGACCTGGTTCAAGGCTCCAGAGAGCACCCCTGCACTACCAGGCTATAATTCATACCACACTTTTCGGCCATGTAACCTGGACCGGAACACTAAAGGCGGAGGTGTGTCCATATTCATTAAGGATATCCACACCTCCAGGCTTGTTGCTCAGCATAATGCATCCGAGGTTATCCAAGTGCAACTAACTCTGGACAAAACTGCAATCCAAATTGTAGCCTGCTACAGATCCCCCACCATGCCCCAGGATTCCCACTCCTATTTTCTTGATGTACTGGAAAATATTAGGGTTCAACCAAACACCTTAATAATGGGCAATTTCAACTACCCCACCATTAACTGGGAAAATTACTCACGTACCAACTCCTTCTCTCAACGCTTTCTGGAATTCATAAACTCCAATGCCCTGGATCAACTTATCCACACCCCCACCAGGGGCAACAATATCCCAGATCTAGTCATTACCAACATGAGTGACCTGTGTTCCACACCTGAAATCAATGCCTCATCGGTCCAATCCGACCATAAGCTAATCACCTTAGATATCCACATCCTGCCCCCATCCCCCATTAAGGAAACCACGGTAAAAAATGTCTCCAAAGCCAACTTCATGCTTCTTAAGACAGAAGTGGTAAACTTCATGACATCCATGCAGATGGACAATACAGTTATGACTACTGAATCCTACACAATTGCACTTTATAAGCACTTACACGAGTGCCTGGATCATGCTATCCCAAACAGAACCAAGACGCTATCCTCCAAAAAAAGGAAACCAATCTGGTGGTCCCCTGCCATAAACAAACTCTACAACAGAAGAAAGAAACTGTTGCAAAAGAGAGTAAAATCCCATGAGTGGAGGAGCTCCCTGGTCAGCCTCAGTAAGAAGCTGCGATCCCTGATAAAATCCTCCAAAGCTAGTTATGAAAACAAAATCACCACTAATTCTAAAGACAACCACAAAGCATTCTATAGCTATGTCAAGAATCTCAATGGCAACACTCAGATCTGCTCTGAGTTACAGCACAATGGCACTAAATATACAGACCCAACTGATATTGCCAACATCCTGGTAGATAGGTTCAGTGTTAACTTTACCCCCCTCTCATGCACTAACGGGCCCGTCTCTATACCAGAAGAATGCAACGTTCCTGTAATCATGGCTGCACAGGTAAAAACCACACTCTCCAAAGCCAAGAACACAGCATCCATGGGACCAGACAACATCCCAGGCTGCATTCTACACAAACTACAGAACGAACTGGCACCCCACCTAAGTACCATGTTTAGTCATAGCCTCACCTCTGGCTTTGTGCCTGCTGAATGGTGCACAGCAAGGGTTATCCCACTCCACAAGGGGGGAGCCACCACGGACCCCGGGAACTACCGCCCCAATAGACTGATGAGCCTGGTCTGCAAGGCCATGGAACATATCATCATGGAACTTATAAACAAAGACGTTGGTAATCTCCAAACTTTGGACCCCACCCAGTTTGGGTTTGTAAAAGGCAGATCATGTCTCCTAAACCTGTTAGACTTCTTTGAAGCAGTCACCAAAGCCATAGACAAGGGTAAGGTGGTTCACACGGCCTATCTAGATCTTGTCAATCCCCACTCTGGAATTATAGATAAACTCACTAAACTAGGTATAAATCCCTATGTCACAAGATGGGTTGCCAACTGTCTCACTGACAGAACCCACACTGTGAAAGTAGCAGACTCCAAATCTGACTTCAGACCAGTGACAAGTGGAGTACCGCAGGGTTCAGTCCTGGGTCCTCTCCTGTTTGGTATCTACTTCTCTGAAATACAGGCTAACAAAGAAGGTCTTTGGCTAATGAAGTTCGCAGATGACTGCAAACTAGGAGCCATAATCGAAACTCCTAACGATGTAGACATCCTACAAAAGGGCCTCACTGAGACAGATGCCTGGTGTCAAAGCCATGGCCCTCAAGCTCAATGCCAAAAAGTGCAATGTTATCCCCTTTGGTAAAAACTCTGTTCCCATGAACTACAACATAGGCGGTAGTATACTTAACACCAAAAGTGTGATAAGAGACCTTGGGACACAGGTGGACAGTAGTCTCTCCTTTGATAATCACATTGCCACAGTAGTCAGGAAATCCTTCTTCGTGGCACACCTCATCACAAAAGGTTTCTCGTCCAGAAAAAAAAAGGTCATTGTTCCCCTCTACTCATCACTCATTAGACCCATTATAGAGGACAATGCCCCTTTTGGTATGTACCTCACAAGACATCTACAACAACTGGAAAGGCCGCAGAAATACCTCACAAAGAGGATTACTGGCCTCAAACAGATGCCCTGTGAAGATCGTCTGAAAAAACTCCAGCTTTACTCCGTCGCATATCACCTACTCAGAGGTGATCTCTGCCTAACATACAAAGCTATGTCAAACCAAGAGCTGTTGGACATGCTCCACTTAAAGAAATCCCTCTGAGCTACACTCTCTAGGGACCTAAACCTTGTCACCAAAATAAAGAGAACATGCCGGAGGGATAGATTCCTGTCCCAGAGACTTCCCATACTCTGGAATAAACTACCTATCTATATCAAACAAAGCTCCTCATTAGCACGCTTCAAGAAAAATCTTGATGATTGGATGGGAAATAGGAAATTCACCCCGCGGATCACTTCTGTGGCTCTGCTCGACAGTGGCACAGGAAAATAATTTTCTTGGGTGGCAAAAGCCAGGGTACCTTTTTGGCTGGGCTTGTATTGGCCCTAGGGCTGATAGCCTAGTACCTACCTATGAACCTTTGATAGTCTGTTCCATGCATCAGCTACTCTGTCAGAGAACCATTGAGTACACTTCTCCTTCCTACAGAAGCTTCTGCATAGGGCCTCTGATGATTCTCTAGTACTTTTTGATAACCCCAAACATTTCCAGAGGTAGTTGTCTCTAAATGCCCTATATACTTCAATAAAATCTCCTAGATATCTATAAGAAACACTGTACAAGTTCAGATATTTTAGTCTTTCATAATAACTTAAATTTTCACATCCATGGATGCCCTTGGTATATTTCCACTGTACTCTTTCCAGTTTACTCATGCTTGTTTTTTTATAGGGTTTCCATGTTATTCCATACTCAAGTTTGGGTCTAATCTAACTAATAAAAATGACTTCATCATTTTTGATGTCCTAGACTTTATAAATCTTTTCATACAACCTATAGCTCTATAACTATCATTAACCAATTGGTTGATATGATTAGAAAAACTCATAGGTGGATCTACCCGTATACCCAGGTCCTTAAATGAGTCTACAGTTTCAATTACTGCATGTTGTATTAAATACTCTCCATTATCTCCCAAACCTCAAATGCTTAGTTTTTGATGCATTTATCAGCATATTATTATTGTGAACAGTACTGCCCCATCTACCCTCAGGCAACACACTATTATTTTTTTTTAATCTCATTCAGGGAAATCAAGTGTAAATAAATGTATCTTGGGTAAGCCTCTTTCCTGCCAGGATGGACAGGCCTACTATCCTCCCAGTCTGTACCATCAAGTGCCTGAGATTCTAAATGGACTTAATTAACCTGGTTACTATTAGGGTGCTATCCCTACCTGGCACTCATGTAGGCAATCACTACACTTTCATAGCAGAGTCCGTGATGAATTGTCACTTTGTGTGCTCAAAATATAACTTTTTGCAGGAATTGTTTCATTTAATTTCAATGTAAGAAAGAATAATTTGAGGTTAAATTTGAAAAAGAAAATGACAATGGTCTGATTAATCAAAATACTGAGAATTGCGAGTAATTGCATTCATAGTGTAGTTCACTTTTCATTTTACTATGCTTTGCAGTTCTTTTTATATTTTCTGTTATAAATGTATAATATTAACATATGTACAACAAATACAAAACATACTGCAAAAAGATCATTTTGTATAGCAGATACAAAGTTTCCTTATTAAAAAAAAAAAAATATATATATATATATATATATATATATATATATATATATATATATATATATATAGATATATAATCTTCTTTCGGCTGTTCCCGTTAGGGGTCGCCACAGCGGATCACCTGTTTCCATTTCTTCCTGTCCTCTGCATCTTGCTCTGTCACAACAACCACCTGCATGTCCTCTCTCACCACATCCATAAACCTGATCTTAGGCCTTCCTCTTTTCCTCTTACCTGGTAGCTTCATCCTTAGCATATTTTTCCCAATCTACTCACCATCCCTCCTCAGCACATGTCCAAACCAATGTAATCTTGCCTCTCTGGCTTTGTCTCCAAACCTTCCAACCTGAGCTGACCCTCTAATATACTTATTCCTAATCCTGTCTACCCTCGTCACACCCAGTGCAAATCTTAACATCTTTAACTCTGCCACATCCAGCTCAAACTCCTGCCTTTTTGTCAATGCCACTGTCTCCAACCCATATAACATAGCTGGACTCACTACCCTCTTGTAGACCTTCCCTTTCACTCTTACAGGTACTCGTCTGTCACAAATCACTCCTGACACTCTTCTCGACCCACTCCATCCTGCCTGTACTCTCTTCTTCACATCTCTTCCACACTCACCGTTACTCTGAACTATTGACCCCAAGTATTTAAACTCATCCACCTTTGCCACCTCTACTCCTTGCATCCTCACCATTCCTCTATCCTCCCTCTCATTCACACACATATATTCTGTCTTAGTCCTGCTGACCTTCATTCCTCTTATCTCTAGAGCATATCTCCATCTCTCCAGGGTCTCCTCCACCTGTTCCCTACTCTCACTACAGATCACAATGTCATCTGCAAACATCAGAGTCCACGGGGACTTTTGTCTGGTCTCGTCTGTCAACCTGTCCATCACCATTGCAAATAAGAAAGGGCTCAGAGCTGATCCTTGATGTAACCCCACCTCCACCTTAAACACATCTGTCACTCCCACCACAGACCTCACTGCTGTCACACTACCCTCGTACATATCCTGTACCACCCTTACATACTTCTCTGACACTCCTGACTTCCTCATACAATACCACAACTCCTCTCTAGGCACCCTGTCATATGCTTTCTCTGAGTCTACAAAAACACAATGCAACTCCTTCTGACATTCTCTGTACTTCTCCATCAACACTCTCAGAGCAAACATCGCATCTGTAGTGCTCTTTCCCGGCATGAAACCATACTGCTGATCACTAATCATCACGTCCCTTCTTAAACTAGCTTCCACTATTCTTTCCCATAATGCTGTGACTGATCAATTTAATCCCTCTGTAGTTACTACAGCTCTGCACATCACCCTTATTCTTAAAAATCAGTACCAAAACACTTTTTCTCCATTCCTCAGGCATCCTCTCACTTTCTAAGATTTCATCAAACAATCTGGTTAAAAACTCCACTGCCATTTCACCTAAACACCTCCATGCTTCCACAGGTATGTCATCTGGGCCAACAGCCTTTCCATTCTTCATCCTCTTCATAGCTATCCTTACTTCCTCCTTGTTAATCCATTGTACTTCATGATTCACTATCCCTACATCATCCAACCTTCTATCCCTTTCATTCTCTTCATTCATCAACCTCTTAAAGTACTCTTTCCATCTCCTCAACACACTCTCCTCACTTGTGAGTATGTTTCCCTCATTATCCTTTATCACCTTTACCTGCTGCACATCTTTCCTAGCTCGGTCCCTCTGTCTAGCCAATCAGTACATGTCCTTTTCTCCCTCCTTAGTGTCCAACCTTTTATACAACTCTTCATATGCCTTATCCTTATCCTTCGCCACCTCTCTCTTTGCCATGCACCTCATCTCCTTATACTCCTGTCTATTTTCTTCATCTCTCTGACAATCCCACTTCTTCTTTGCCAACCTCTTTGTCTGTATACTCTCCTGTACTTCCTCATTCCACCACCATGTCTCCTTGTCATCCTTCCTCTGTACAGATGTGATACCAAGCACCTTTCTAGCCCTCTCCCTTACTAGCTCTGCTGTAGTTACCCAGCTATTTGCAAACTCTTCACTGCCAACCAGTGCCTGTCTTAATTCATCCCTGAACTCCACCTCACAATTACCCTTTTTCAATTTCCACCATTTGATCCTTGGTGCTGCCCTCACACTCCTCCTCCTCTTCTTGATCACCAACGTCATCCTACAAACCACCATCCTATGCTGCCTAACTGCACTTTCTCTGGTCACCACTTTACAGTCTCCAATCTCCTTCAAACTGGCCCTCTTACATAAGATGTAATCCAACTGTGTGCATCTTCCTCCACTCTTTTATGTCACCCTATGCTCCTCCCTCTTGTTAAAATACATATTCACCACAGCCATGTCCATCCTTTTCGCAAAATCCACTACCATCTGACCTTCTGCATTCCTTTGTTTAACACCACACCTACCCATCACTTCCTCATCCCCTCTGTTCCCTTCACCAACATGCCCACTGAAATCTGCTCCAATCATCACTCTCTCATCCTTGGGTACAGTCATCACCACTTCATCCAATTCACTCCAAAATTTTTCTTCCTCATCCATTGCACATCCAACTTGTGGAGCATATGCTCTAACAACATTCATCATTACACCATCAATTTCCAGCTTCATAAACATCACTCTATCTGAATCTCTTTTCACCTCCAAAACACTCTTAGCATACTGTTCCTTCAGAATAACTCCTATGCCATCTACACCATGATAAAACAATTTGAACCCACCTCTGATACACCTAGCTTTAGTCCTCTTCCATCTGGTGTCTTGCACACACAATATACCAACCTTCCTTCTGTCCATCATATCAGCTAGCTCTCTCCCTATACCAGTCATACTGCCAACATTCAAAGTTCTGACCCTCACTATCACAGTCCTAGCCTTTCTCCTCTCTTCCTGCCTTCGGCCATGCCTTCCGCCTCTTCTCCTCCTTCGGCCAACAGTAGCCCAATTTCCACCAGCACCCTGTTGGCTAACAGTACTGGTGGTGGTTGTTGTTAATCCAGGCTTCGACCGATCCGGTATGGAAATATTTACTGGTGTCTGCATGAAATAATATGGCGAAGTTTTATGCCGGATGCCCTTCCTGATGCAACCCTCCCCATTTATCCGGGCTTGGGACCGGCACAAAGAAATGCACTGGTTTGTGCATCCCCAGTGGCTGGGTTTTTTATAGATATATATATATATATATATATATATATATATATATATATATATATATAGTTTTCTGGCCTGAATCCGCAATGAAAATTTCAGCTTCATAAGAACTTTCTCTGATATTAATTGATCACTGATACAAGCCTTCCATCAGGAAATTAAATGGATATATGCTAATTGCATGAATTAAGTAGCCATGAATCACTAAATATTCAAAATATAACATCAAATTACAATGAATGTGTTATGATCCCAGAACACCATAACTGGAATTCAGAAAGAACCCAATCATGAATAACAACTGCCGTGGATCAAAAGGACATTTTTGTGATCTGATTCAGAAACATGTTTAGCTGCAATGAGGAAAGACCTCATTAGCAGCTAATCTGCATGACTCTGGAATGTGTGGTGTTACTGCCAGTGCTAATTAGCACTTTTCTTTGCTAATATTAACTATTAGCCAATGCATTTTATTAACAGAGGTACATGCATTCACTCTCCCATACAGCCATACACCCATACACCCTTACATGCGCACGCAAACACACACACACACACACACACACACACACACACACACACACACACACACACACACACACACACACACACACACACACACACACACACACACACACACACACACACACACACACACACGCACACACACACACACACACACACACACACACTTATCTACTCTTCCTATCCCCTATCAAACATACACACTCACGCACATGCACAAATACATATACATGCACTCACATGAGACCACTCATACCTCTGCATATATGCACATGTGTTGTCCCATACATACACACACTCACATACACCCCAACACTAACCCTGTGCAGACACTTAACATGATCTTATATTTTATGTGGTCTCTCTCATTGAGTAAAATGGAGGACCACAGCATTTTGGCCACGTGAACTAAAATGGTTAGCCTTGCAAATTTCTGCAGTTCAGAAAGTCACCAAATCACTGGGCTGCATAAATCCCTTACTGCAGACACTTCTGGGAGAGAGAGCACATGGCTAATTAACACAGGCCACTCCACCAGAATGTCACATTAGTACATAGCACAACCAGAGAGATGGTACACTGAGGTGATCCTATAGACTGTGCAGAATCAGTTTTGTAGGCCTGGCTCTAAATCAGAAAGGGACCTCAGTTAGTAGTAGTAGTCCATGTTAGACATTATTACTGGTGGCAACTCTTTGTAATAACCCAGCCCATATTTTGAATGCATTGGCAAAAGCAGAGTTTGACGAGAATATTTGTAATGCTGTCAGATGTAAAATAAAGTGATCTGGAAAATCTAACAAGCCTGAAAATGCTAGTTAACATGAAGTTGTTTGTGGGAAATTAACTCCCTAAGATCTATATATACATTATACACAGATTAATACCAAAATTAACTACTTCTTATATTGCTTCCAATTTAACTGCAGCCGTTACATGTTATTACTGATTTAACAGTTCTTTACATTTCATAACCTGTTAACTTCTTCACCTTTTACATCCCCCTCTCCCTTATAACAAATTAGAATGCTCCTTTCATCTTACCCATTCTCTTTAGCCCTTATCAACAGTCAGACTAGCTAACTGCCTTACCAGTGTGCAGTACTCCTCCCTCAGCATTCTGTGGTTAACTGAGGTAGCAGATCAGTATGGTCACATGCTTTATTACTGCTCTTTAATGTCTCATTCTCAACACTGTCCCACAATAGGAAGCTAATGTGGCAGATCAGCAGGAACTTGTATTCTCAATCCTATGGTTTACCAAAGAGGCAGCTCTTCAGATACCTATACAACTCTACTCACCTGCTGGTTACTCTCCTGTGCTCTACTTAGGCGGTAGCTCTTCAGATATCTCTGTTACTCTACTCAGCCATTGGTTACCCTCCTATGGTCTACTGAGGTGAGAGTTCTTCAGACATCTTTACTACTCTGCTCACTCTTAGGTCACCTTGCTTCTTAGTTAAGTTAACCTTCTAATACTCCTGTTTACCTACTCTCCCTTTCTTTACCCTCTTATTACTCACTAGTTAGTAGGCTTTCATATGTTTTTATTTCCATTCAGTGTTTAGGCTTTTCTTACTATTATTTGCACTCTGACAATTTATGATGTCATATTACATAATCCCCTGCATTCTACTTATACTACCACTCTTTGCCTTATTCTCACTGACAGTCTCCCTGTTGTCCTTCCACAAAAACACCATTAAACCAAAAACAACAGAATTAATATTGGCAAGTTCCTCATATTGTGCATAACACATCTTACCCCCAAAGTGCATACAACTAGCAACTATGTTTTCTTCATGATGAAGTACACTGCTAGGCCAACATCTGTACTTATAAAATCTCACACCAAACTACCTCCTCATGAAAATAATACTAGCTCGTGACAGAACTTAATCCAGGCCCTGATAACTGCTCTATAAACCTACATACCACAGCTCTGCATGCCAGTTCTCTCCTTCACATCTAGCACCAACAAGTTTTATGAAACTAGAACTCAACCGCACGCAGAACAAAGATCTCAGAATAGGTAGCTTAAAGGTTTTTTGCAAAATGTTGGTGGTGTGATACTACTAATTCTGTTGAACTGCATTTCTAGTTCCTTAATTAGAATTACTTGAAAAAAGCTAGCTGTTTCTATTTTGAACTCAGTCTTGTAGTTTTGTTCACAGTTGTGGGAGAATTGTGTAGTACTGCTGCGGGATCTAAGGCTCATTTAGTCATTTATTATTACATTTTTCCATAAACAGTGTTAGTGGTACATTTCTGCCTAATGTGGTGACTTAGGCTGTAGTGAATTACAATAGTGGCAGTATAGTAACTTTTGCTATACATTTCTACTTCTGTGCTTTTACAGTTGTTTACATTCCAGTTTTGCTGCTTGAATCTTAAATATATCATTATCATGCGTATCATTTGCCTGCAAAGTAACATTTCAATGTGTTTCTGTTTGTTAAATTGCTACTGTATTCCCCTGTTCATGTGATTGCCCCAACCCCCACTGATACATGTAGTGGCTCTTCCTGCCAGTTCCAACTAGTTGTACACTAATTACAGTTTCCCCTGCCCCCACTGTAAAAGCTAAGGTTTCTGAAATTCTGACCTACCTTGGGTCATTGACCTGTAGCTCTGCATCCTAGGACTAAAATAACTATGACTTGTGACCTGTTTTCAAGTCAGGCAGTTTCACTACTGACTTTAATGATTGGATCTGTCTCTCACTAGTTTGCTATAACCAGATGAGAGCTACACCCACTCAGGGTCTTTTATTCAAGACTCTGAGAAGCATGAAAAGCCCTGAACTGTAAGAAATGGGTTTTCATTAAAAAGGGAAGGAAGATAGCTTTTATTTCAGTTCTGCTTAAATATTTTCAGTTGCACTTATAACAAAATGTGTGTTGATACTTTTTTTATTTTCTGTTAGCGTGTGTGTGTGTGTGTGTGTGTGTGTGTGTGTGTGTGTGTGTGTGTGTGTGTGTGTGTGTGTGTGTGTGCATGTGTGCGTGTGTCTGTGTGTGTGTGTCTGTGTGTGAGTGTGTGTGTCATAGCCAAAAAAGTTAGTTTGCATTTTTTTTGTTTGTATTGAGACCTTCTTCTTGTGGTTTCATTTACAGTTTTGGAAGAACTTGAATTCCTGCAATATTTGAACATTGTCTATACATCATACTGCACTTCTAGTTCCATAAGTAGAATTACTTGAAAAATCTAGCTGTTCATATTTTGAACTCTGTCTAGAGCCTTAGTCTTGTAGCTTCCGTTGTGATAAAAATGTGAACTTCTAATGGATATTGGTCTAATTTAGTCATTTCTTTCTGCATTTTTCCTTAAACAGCATTAGTTATAAATTTATGTCTCGTTTGGTGCCTTAGGCTGTAGCAGGCATTCAGTAGTGGCAGTACTGTTATTTTTTGTTGTAGTGTTTGCACACTAATTACAATTTTCTCTGCCCACACTGTAAAAGCTAACGTTTCTGAAATTCCAACCTACCTGGGGTCATTGACCTGTAGCTCAGAGTCTTAGGACTAAGAGAACTGTGACTTGCTATGTGTTCTCAAGTCACAGAGCTCCACTATTGACTTTATTTGAATGGATACCTCTTTAGCTACTCTGCTATAATCAGCAGAGCTATACCCATCAAGGGTCTTTTAATCAAGATTGACAAGCGTAGAGAGTCCTGAACTGTGAGAAAAAAAGCTTTTCATCAAAACGGGAAGAAAAAATAACAGTATTTTTTTGCTTTAACTAACAGATTGCAAATCTGATATATTTACAAAGTCCCCCTTCCTTCTTTCATTGCTATTGTCAGTTGTGTAAACTATTTAAATACTTTTCCCACCCATTGTTTCCATATCTACATAATATAGAGTGCCTAGCCAGTAAACCAGTACTGCCCTTAGTACAGATTTTTCTGTGGGTCATTTTCCAGATCTGCCATCTGCTTGGTGTTGTCACCACACTCAGATAGTCCTGAATTAATCCAGTTCAATCCTTGGACAATAAGATATTTATTTTATTATTTTGCACTTCGGCTAACAGTATTAGAGTGCTACTCCTTTATTTTTGCTTTATTTGATGTTTTGTACTTTAAATCATTTTAAAGTACCCTAATATTGTAGTTTGCTGATTGCTGAGATCTGCACTTTTGAGAAGTCTTCTAGGCAGTGTTACTATGTAATTTGTTACTTTATATTTATTGCTGATACTTAATTGCTGTGTTTCTGCTCTTTTACCCCTGCTACAGAGATTGTTTATTTAGAGGGTTTAATTCTATATTTCAGTGGTAGTGGGAAGTAGCCTGATCTGTCTCTGAGTTGGGAATCACTTTGGTAGTGTTATAAAGTCAGCATGTTTGCAGTAATCTGAGGTCATCTTCATATAGCTCCCATTCGTTTGCACCCTTGGCACACTCTGATAGGGTCATGAGTAAACGTTTTCCCTATAATAGATGACCTCAGAAGTCTTCCCCAGTAGTTAATTGCACAAAGAGCAACTGGCTTTTGCTTTAAGGAGCATAGGCTTGCAATTACAAGTAACAACCTTAAGGGTCTATAACTGTGGATTTGCTCTTTCCTACCATCTGTGTAGCCAGCCTGGTAGATTTGAGCACCATGAGGCACTGTAGCAGTTGTCTCATACTTACTGGCAACCACCTAATTCTAAAGCAACTGATACGGTATGTTAGAGATTTAGTTAAAAAATGTCACTGGAGGCAAGGCTGTCACTTACCAATGCAAACAACACCAAACAGATTTGTCAGTGACACACAGACACCACACCCACTACATATAGTATGATCTAAACATACAGACTGTTATGGCTCTTAAATGTAATCTATGAAAACCTCAAAGACCTCTAAGACAACACTCACGAAACAAGTATCCTTAGTAACTTTTAGTGTACCCTGCTAAGAAAACATGCACCAAGACAAATACATCATCTTCTAAAGGTATCTGAATATTCATAGGGCAAACAACTACACAACACACTATCTTAATCATAGGAGACTCAGCTGTGAGAAAAACAGATGTCCCACTCACCAGGCTGAGTAAGAAAGAGTGATGGTCAGCTACCTGGCAGGGGCCAGTATTCACCAGGTCATGTATGCACTCAAGTCACTGCACCACAAGTACCAGTATGACTTTGTCATCGTCCATGTGGGGGTACTTCCCTGGACTATCAGAAAAGAGACATAACAGTGGTCTTGGGCTATGCATGACAGGCTGGTATGACTCTGGCATTCTACCTTCTCTAAGGATGATATAACAATGTTGACAGTAAATAACTGACTTTAATAACTGTCTTAGTTTTTGATGTCACTTCAAGGGAGTACAATATTTGTCTGCTATGTCTATGGTAGGCAGACCACACTTCTTTGCAAGGGATGGTCTGCACCTATCCCCCCTAGGTTTTTGAATATTAGCTAAAATATTGTCCACCCCCATACTTCCTTTTTTGAGGCAATACCAATCAACCTACTAACATAGCTAAATGAACTCAGAATAAATTAAAAGTGTTACTGCTTAGTACCAGGAGTCTAAAGAAGAAGTTCCACTCCCTACAAGTTTTCCTCATCCTGGAGAATATAGACATCTAGGTAGTTACATAAACTTGGTTTAAAGCCACAGATGGCACATTGGCAGTACACTGTACTGGTAGGGTCTAAAGCTGGAGGTTTCAATTTACATCAAACATCTCAAGGCTCATCAAACAGTATGATACACTTGAGTTTCTCCATGTCCACCTTATCACAAATAAAGTCCCATAACATCTCCTTTTGAGCTATAGGTCTCACTCCATGACCAAAGAAGCCTGTACCACATATTGAAAGTATTAGAGACACTCCTCATTCAACCCAGCACAATATTCATAGCCAACTTTAACTATCCTAACATTAATCATGAATCATACGTGACCTCAGACATGAACTTTGTTAACATAAACACCCTTGAACAGCTAGACTGCATGCCCACCAGAGGCACAAATATCCTGGACTTGGCCTCAGAAACTCTGGGGATCAATGCATTCCCTTTAATGTAAAGTTCTTATTGATCAGGTGAAACCACAACACTCTTTACTTTGAAATAAATATCAAGCCCAGAACTCTATCTAACCATGAAACATTTAAAATTTTTATTTTATTTTATTTTATTTTACATTTATTTACCGGGAAAGTCTCACTGGAACAAGGTACATTTACAGCAGAGGCCCGGGGAGAAAAGCTCCATAACATAACAGTACAAATACAACAAATGACAAAAAAATTTCTGGACAGAGGCATATATACAATCAGAGCTCCATGTCTTTATATGACAACACATAATCCACAAATGACAGAAAATTTCTATTCAGTGGCATATATACAATCAAGGAGATTTTTTGTACCTTATTTGATTTGAGCAAGCTTGGTATATAGATAGCATAACTTTGAATTCTCTATTGGTAGTACAAAGCATAAAAATGAAGGAATGGAATCTGGAATATAATGCTATCTGGGAGATATGTCATAGCGTGAGAAATAGTTTGTAGGATAGTAGTTCCTGATAGGGAGTATTTGAGTAGTACAGAATAGCTGAGGTAAACAGTGAGGAGATGAGGTGTGGCAAGTTAGCAGGAGAGCAGAAAAGATTTTATGTGATACAGGGACAGAGTCATGATTGCAAGAGGTGTGACTTTAGTGATGTCTTGAAAAGTGAGATGGATGGAGCAGAGGAGATACTTTGGGGGAGGTTATTCCATTCCCTAGCAATGGTGTGGGAGAACAGACCTTTCCCTTCAGTGCTATTGGCTTTGGTTATGCAGAGCAGGGTTTTGTTGGATGACCGTAGAGGGTGATTTGCAGAATATTGGTTTAGAAGTTAATTTAGGGCTGGGGTTTTCTGAGGGTTCCTTATTATGTTGAAGGTGAGGACTAATTGGTGATAGTTAATTAGCTGAGGGAGTTCTTTGTTTTTTCAATAATTTTTATTTTTATTTTTACATTAATAAATGTCACAAATAAAAACCATCTTACAACATGACCGTAGATATATATATATATATATATATATATATATATATATATATATATATATGTTATACATCGATGTCAATACCACAGGATATAGGTATCTACTTACACTATGTACATAGATGCTTTCACTGTTAATTCCACAGGTATACAGACAGTATATACATTCATAATATCCAAGTTATTATTTAATATCTGAACTTGTATGTGTTCTTCGGTTCCATTAGAGTGTATTTCTAAGTTGCTGTGTGATGAATTATGCTAATATGATATTAAAGGTTTGTTCCCAAATTTCTCTGGATTTCATGTTTTTGTTTCTTTTATCTATTGCTCTTTTATGAGCTAAAATATGTTGTATAGCTACTTGTTTAAAACCCTCCTAAGAGATATGTATTGTATCTAGCCATTTAAAAGCTATATACAGTTTCATTAGTAGGAAGGTTGTTATACGTGTATTTTTTTTGTTTTGTTGGTATGTTGGGTGGGAGAATGTGTAATAGAGTGAATTCCCAAGTTAAAGTTGATGTATGACAATCCATTTTTTGTAATTGTACCTTGAGACCATTCCAGAGTTTATAGACACATTTGCAGCTCCAAAATACATGGATTAAGTCAGCTATCTGATCCTTACAGTGTGGGCAGAAAGGTGATTTTTATGTGTTAAATTTGTGTAGGATTGCAGGTGTAAAATATGCATTATTACTGATCATAAGCTGAGTGTATGCTAACTTTTTGAGGGGTATAATCTTCAGTGTTAGATTGATTGCCTGGCTTATTTGCTGATCATCTATGGATGGTTTAATTTTTCTCCAGTAGTTAGAGAAGAGGAGGTATTTCTGGTATTTGATTTAATTTATCATTTTATATGAATTAGTAATAGTTTTCTTTGTTGTGATAATAGTTTTCCAAAACCTGCTACAAGTTTCAATGTCACTATTGGTCATAGTAGCATTTTGGAGGTAACTGGAACACAGTTCTTTGATTTGTCTTAGGATTATTATTTGTGATTTAGGGAGGTTTAAGTTGGTCCTCATTTCTTGTATTGAGCAGTTAAGGTAAGGATAAATTTGTTGGATTGTTTTATCTTTCAGTCTGGGATAACGGACTAAGTCTAGCATCTTATTGTTTATTTTTAAATTTGGGTTTTTATGAAGGGGTTGCAGTATTGTCATGGCTTGTCCAAGGTTCAAGAATTGAAAGAGTGTTTGCGCTAAGTTGATAGAATGTTTTAAGGGCTCTATAATGTTATACATTTGTATTTCTTTCTGATTCAGGAATGGAAGTGCTTTGGGATTGAAACCTAGAGCTTTAATATATCTATAATAGACTGCCACCCAAAGAGGAGACCAGTTTTCCATTGACGGGTTATGTTCAGCTATTCTTAATATTCTGTTAGTGTTAATGATCGAGTAGTACATTTTAAAATCTGGTAAATTTAGTCCTCCTTTGGTTTTTGGGGAGTGTTAATTTTGGATGGGAGATTCTGTTTTTTTTGGGTTCCCATATAAATTTTGCTAGGAAGGTATGAATTTGTTTGAAGAATTTATTATGTATTATTGTCTGTGATGTCATGAATATATATATTAGTCTAGGTAAAATGTTCATTTTGATTATTGATACTTTGGCCAAGAATGGTAGTTTTAGGTTGGTTCATCTTTTACAGTCTTGCATTATATTTTGTCATTTAAGGTTTACATTGTGTTGGTAGAAGTCTTTGTTATTCTGGAAAAAGGTGATTCCTATGTATTTAGTTTCTTCTTTTATTTTTATTGTGTTTAACAATGGTATTAGTGAGATGAGTTTGGATGTTTTTAGGGAGAAAATATTAATTTTATTGAGGTTTAGTTTGTAGTTAGACATAGTTGAGAAATGTTCAATTGCAGCTATTATTTTGTTTATATCTGAATTTCGTGTAGTGCAGTATATGTTCAGATCATCCGCAAATGCAGTGAGGTATATTTTGAAGTTGTGTGTTGGAGGATTGTGGTATGTGTTTTGTTTAATGTATAGAAAGAGTGGTTCTAGGTAGAGGTTAAACAGGAAGGGTGATAATGGGCATCCTTGTCTTGTTCCATTTTTTATTAGAATCCTATTTGGCCAAGTTTTATTTATATATAGAGATGTGTATGGGTTGCTATAGAGAGTTTGGATAATCTAAATGAAGTTATTGGGTATATTAAAGTAGAGTAGTGTTTGGAGTAAGAATTCTAGGTTAACCCTATCAAATGCCTTGTGGGCATCCACTACCATTGTGTAGATGTTGATATTGTATTAGTTAGCGTAGGATATTAGCGCATCTAATGTTAATGTATTGTCACTAGTCTGTCTATGTGGCGTAAAACCAGATTGTTCTGGAGAGATGATTTTCTCTATCAGATTTTTCATTCTGTTTGCAAGTATAGAGGTAAATATTTTAGTATCTATCTTTAAGAGGGAGATGGGTCTGTAGCTGTCAATGTTTTGGGGTCTGTGTGTTCTTTTAATATAAAGATGGTTTTAGAGGCATTAAAGTGGATATATTTTATTTTATAGTTTATTATGTAATTCAGTGCATAGTATAGTAGTTTGGATATCAAGGGGGAAAATGCTTTGTAAAATTCTGATGTGAGTCCATCCGGATCTAAAGCCTTATGCGCTTTTAAGTGTTTGATTGTTGTAATAATTTCAGTGATGGATATTGGTTCAGTTAGTTTTTTTTGTTGGTCTAAATTTAGTTTAGGGAATTTCATTTTTTGAAGGAAAAGAGTTCTATCTTCCTTTGAGCTTTGTAGTATTTGTGCTCCATATATTTGAGAGTATATTTGCTCAATTGTTTTAATAATGTCTTCATTTTTTGTGTAGTTTTTGTCTCTGTAGTTTATTTCTGATATATTGGAGGCATTTTTATGTAGGGAGATAATTCTGGCCAGAGCTTTAGATGGTATTTGAGCTTCTTCTGTTGAAGTGGCTAACATTCTGGCTTCATAAAAAGATAGGTTCCTGGTTTCTAACATATATAGATCCCTTTGCAGTTTTAAAAGTTCTGCTTCTGTTTGGTTCTTGGGGTTATTTATTAGTTCTTTCTTAAGATGCTCTATTTTCCCATTCAGTGTACGCTCCTCTTTCAGTTGTATTTTTTTATAGTATGCTGTTTTTTGATAAACAGTCCTCTAATTTATGCTTTGGTTGCAGCCCATTCTATGTCAGTTGGTACTTGGGAGTTAGTGATATTTGTAAGAGCTATTTTTAGTATTGCTTCTGTTTCTTTTATTACATCCATTTTGGAAAGTAAAGTAGGGTTTAATGACCAATTTTGACCCCTATTCTCTAAATATATCTTTTTGTCCCAGTTAATGTTCAATGTGATTTTGGAGTGATCTGAAAAGAACCTGGTATGAATAGTTATTGTTGGGTCCATATTAATGAATATGTACGAGATTAAGAAGAAGTCTATCCTTGACCACATTTTGTGGTATTGCGAATAGAATGTGAATTTCCCTGTTTTATCTTCACTGTTCCCATATTTAAAAGGGTCATATAGTTTGAAATCTTGTTTGAGTTCATTAAGGGCTAATGTGGCTTGTTTATTATGTGATTTGGTCAGATTAGATTTATTCTTTTCTGGGTTTTGATATGTCTTCCAGTCACCTCCAATCACTAGGTAGTGATCTTTAAATTGGTTTAAGGTTGGGTATAATGACATAAAAAAGTGTTGTTGGTTATTACAAGGTGTGTAAACATTAAATACCATTATAGGTTTTGGTATTGTAGGACTACTAAATGTTATGTAACACCATCTTCCCTCCTTGTCAGCTTTGGTTTTAAGTATTTTTTCCTTAAATTGGTTTTTAATTATTATGGTAGCCCCAGCACTGTTTGTTTTCTCCTCTGAAGCTATGATTTGACTTATCCATTTCTTTCTGCTAATTTCTGCACATTGATCTGCAGTCAAGTGCGTTTCTTGTATTAGTATGAGGTTGGCTGTGGTTTTTAATGTAAGGTGTAAGAATAGTTTTCTTTTCTTCTTGTTTTGGAGCCCTTTAACATTCTATGATTCTATTTCCCACATTTATTCATTAGATGTATTCCTTAGATATGTCATGTATATTAGTTTTGTTTTGTTTTCTTTGTATGTGTTACTGTGTGATGGTTTAGGAAGGCATCTATTTATCCCCGTCCCTACTCTGTACCTAACCACTATATCCCTGGACCAGGAATAATCAGGGGGAGAGGATAAAGGTTTGTTATATGACTTACCTTTACGTCTAATCTTGGAATGTGCTTTATTTTTAGATATAGATTTAACCCATGGTATCCCCACTGTGTTACTATATACAATGTGGACAAAGCTGAACATACTAGTTCCCTCAACAAACATTGCTACTTAATGTCCCTAGCCTCTTCCAGCATACTATTTATACTATTATGGTATTGCATTTAAGGTACAGCATGTATTGTTTTTGTCTTGTGACTAATTCTTTCTAATAGTATAGTTTTAAAACAGCATATTAATAAACATTCCTCAGTAAATTATAACAATATATGTACCATAGTAATATTGTTAAACAATCAGTCTTGTCATTTCTACATTTTTCTTTCATTTGACTTCTTTTTCTTCCCCTTTATTTATTCAGATTTCGGCCTTCTTTGGTGCCTGTAATGTTTATCCACATCAATCTGTGTGGGTTATAAAATATATACTTGGCACCTATTTATCAGGGGTAGGAAGTATATACATAGGGAAAAAAAAAACAGCTTAGCCAAACAGTCCTTCTGCTATAGTTAGCATATCAAGGCTATATTTACATTATCCCAAGATTGTTAGGTTATTTTACTATTTTCCTGAGATTACTTCTCTCCAGGATCTTTTAACACATTTCTAGTATTTAAATAAAACATTTAACATCCCCCCCCCCCAAGATTAATCTATGAGCTAGCCTGTTTCTGACCGTTTATTTCTTGCCTATTATTTAAGGCTGGATTTTCATTCACCTTCACAGTACTGGGTGTACTGTTTTAGTGAATGGTTCAGGTCAACAGTACCTTATTTCTTCAAGGTTTTGCTTGCAGGTTGGTTGGTATATATGGTGCAGCTTTCTTCTTTTAGCTGGTGCAGATTAGTTTTCGTTTTTCAGGCAGTAAAATCTTTTGGAGCTTTCTGAGATCCATTTTGTCTGTTTGTTCTTCTTAATGGAGCCCTCAAAATCATAGAGGGACTGATTTTGCAGACCAATGTCCAAGGAGGAGGTTCATTCCTATATTCGTGCATCGGAAACGGCAGTTAATTTTTGGTTCCTACCCAGGCTGTACTTCCTTTTCCTATGCTCCTCATGGCTCACATCATGGATTTAAGGGCCTAGACAGCAAGGGGAAGCTTTCAGAGTTGGATCCCAGCTAGAGTGCTCATGAATGGGGTTGTTTTTTCACCCTAGGGTCGTTTATCGTTTTTTTTTTTGTGGATTTATTTCATTTCTGAAGGTGGAATTTGCTTGAAAATGGCCAGGAATGTCTCTTTTGCCTCTTTGAGGTTAGCAAACATGTATTTAACCTCTTTGATGTAGAAGATTAACTGATTTGGATATTTCATCTGGAATTTAATTTTTTTTTCTATTAGGAACCTGCAGTATGGAGATAGTAGTTGTCTTGCTTGTCTTATTTGTATTGGGAGGTCTTGAGCAATGGAGATTTTATTATTATTCCAGGTGGGTGTGCCTTTTTTTCTTTGTTGCCAGTATGATTTTATTTACATCTTGATAATTTAATATTTTAATATAGACAGGTCTTGGTTTCAGTGGTGTTTGCATTTCCCTCAGGGCTCTTTGGGCTCTCTCTGTTGTTATTTGCTGTATTGATTCAGGTTCCTATAGCAGGGAATTTATTATTATTTGCTTGATTGTTGATATTAGATTGTTATGAGGTACAGTTTCAGGTATTCCTCTGATGGTGATATTGTTCCTTCTAGATCTTGCTTCTAGGTTTGTTATTTTTTCATAGGTTCATAGGTTCATACTAGGCTATCTGCCCTGAGGCAATTATAAGCCTAGCCCGATTCTGTATGGCTTACGCCACCCCTTGATTTGAGTATACTGTGCCCTTTTTAAGGTTTAGTTTACTGTGCCTCTGTCTAATAGTGACACGGGAGTAATCCCTGGGACAAACCTATGATCCCCCATCCACCTATCGAGATTCTTCTTGAAGAGATTCAGTGAGGTGCTCTGCCTCACATGAACTGGAATTCTATTCCAGAGCTAAGGGAGCCTCTGGGTTATGAACCTGTCCTTCCAGCAAGTTCTATTTATTTCTGTGCTGAGGTTCAAGTCCCTCGAGCATGTGTCTCTAAGGGATTTAGATTTACTGAGGTGGAGCATGTCCATTAATTCTGGATTTGACATAGCTTTGTATTTCAGAAATAGATCGCCTCGAAGTAGGCGGTATGCAACTAAGTAGAGCTAGAGTTTTTTTAACCGAGCAGCATATGGCATCTGTTTGAGACCCCTGATCCTCTTGGTGAGATACTTTTGGGGTCTTTCTAATTGCTGCAGGTGTCGGGTAAGGTACATCCCAAAAGGGGCATTGTATTCTAAGATGGGCCTGATGAGGGATAAATAAAGGGGCACGATTACCTCTCTTGATCTAGATGTGAAACCCTGCATAATGAGGTGGGCTATGTAGAAGGTCTTTCTAACCACTTTGGCAATGTGGTTTTCAAAGGAGAGATTGCTATCAACTTGGGTCCCCAGGTCCCAAATAACTTTCTCTGTACTTAATGGGTTTCCGCCTATGTGGTAATTTGTGGGCACATTGTTTTTGCCAAAGGGTATGACTATACATTTTTTGGCATTTAGCTTTAAACCATGGCGCTGGCACCAGTTATCTGTCTCTGTGAGACCTTTTTGAAGGATGTTTGTGTCAGCTGGAGAGTTGATTATGGCGCCCAGTTTGCAGTCGTCTGTGAACTTGGTGAGCCATAGTCCTCCCACATTTGCCTGTACCTCGGAAAAGTATATACCGAACAAGAGTGGTCCCAGGACAGAACCCTGTGGGACGCCACTTGTGACCGGTTTCGAGTCTGACATGGCTCCAGCAACTCTCACTCTGTGGGTTCTGTCTTTGAGCCAGTTTGTGACCCATCTTGTGACATAGGGGTTTATATTTAAGCTGGATAGCTTATCTATGATGCCCGAGTGGGTATTGTGTCAAATGCCTTTGCAAGGTCCAGATAGGCTGTGTGGACTACCTTCCCTTCATCTATGGCTTTGGTGACTGTTTTGAAGAAGTCAACCAGGTTCAAAAGGCAGGATCTGCCCTTGACAAAGCCAAACTGGGTAGGATCTAGCGTCTGTAGGTCCCCAATGTCTTTGTTTATGAGCTCCATGAAGATCCTCTCCATAGCCTTGCAGACTAAGCTAGTCAGGCTTATGGGGTGATAGTTTCCAGGGTCCGTAGAGGCTCCACCTTTGTGGAGTGGGACCACTGTTGCTGTACGCCATTCTGTGGGCACATATCCTGTAGTGAGGCTGAGATTGTATAGCTGCTTTATTTGAGGGATTAGTTCCTCTTGGAGTTCATGTAGGACACAACCTGGGACGCCATCTGGTCCCATGGAAGCAGTGTTTTTTGCTTTGGAGAGGGCAGCCTTCACCTGAGCATCAGAGATGTTTGGGAGGCAGCCCTCTGCTGGGATAGATACTTGCTCTTTTGGGGGGGAGCGGGTGGAGAAGTTTGCACTGAACCTGTCTGCCAGGATATTGGCGATGTCTGTGGGTTCAGTGTATTTTTTGTCGTTTAGAATTAACTCAGAACAAGTCTGGGAGTTGCATCCCAGGTTTCTAACATAACTGAAAAAAGCCTTATGATTGTCTTTGGTGTCCTGTGCAATTTTTCTCTCGAAGCTGGCCTTGCAGGATTTTATGAGGGATCGTAATTTTTTGCTAGTACTGATCAGAGATGCCTTCCCTATTAGGGATTTTGCTCTATCATGTAGTAGCTTCCTCCTTCTGTTGTACAGTTTATTTATGGCAGGGGTCCACCAGACTGGACGCCTGCCTTTGGATGATTGGGTCTTGGTTTTGTTTGGAATAGCATGATCCATGCATTCCTGGAGATGTCTGTAGAATGCATTTATATAGGATTCTGCAGTTTGAGCCGCAGTTTCCACTGGCCCTGGGGCCTTGAAGGATTCCACTTCAGTTTTCAGAAGTGAGAAGTTCACTTCTGAGAAGTTTTTCACTGTGGTTTTCTGGGCTGGGGGTGGGGTTGGGATGTGGACATCCAGTGAAATTAATTTATGGTCTGATCTTACCAATGAGGGATATACTTCTGGTGTGGAGCATAGAGTCCCCATGTTGGTAATGATCAGGTCTAGTATGTTGTCCCCTCTTGTGGGAGTGGTGACTAGTTGTTCCATAGCATTTGAGTTTATAATTTCCAGGAACCTTTGGGCTAAGGTGCTGGGGCTTGAGTAGTGCTCCCAGTCAATGTTTGGGTAGTTGAAGTCACCCAATATAATGGTGTTCGGAGAGATCTTCATGTTCTCCAATGTTTTCAGGAAAGCCAAGTGGGATTCCTGACTTTGAGAGGGTGGGCTGTAGGATGCTATAAACTGAAAAGCAGTCTTGCCCACTGTTAGTTGCACATGGATGGTCTCCGATACTTCGTGCAATGCCACTAACCTGGAGGTGTGGATATCCTTGATAAATATGGAAACTCCCCCTCCTTTTGTGGTTCGGTCTGGGTTTTGGGGCTGAAAAGCATGATATGAGGTATAGCCTGGTAGTGCTGGGGTGCTCTCTGGAGCCTTGAACCAGGTTTCTGTCACTGCACAGATATTTATGTTCTCCATACTGAGGAGAGCTTCGAGTGCGTGCATCTTGAGGTTAAGACTTCTGGCGTTTAGCAGCATTACCCTTAGTTTCTTGTTCCTTGTGCTGTCTATGGGGGTGGGTTTGACTTTTGAGCCTTGCCTAAAAAAGGCACTATGGGGGTGGCAAGAGCCTTTGCCAATATCTGAAAGCCCAGTGGTGACAGGTGCAAGCCGTCCCTAGCGAAGCAACGTGGCTTGTCGAGCATGTCATCCCTGGCTGACAGACACTGGATCCCCTTTGAATGACACCAAAATTTTAGCCAGTTGTTAAAATCGATCATTTTGTCTTTGTACTGTGGCATCATTCTAGGTGAGGGTAAGATGCTGCTCAAGGTCAGGGTCATACCAGCCTGGGCTACATGATCAGAGAGCTCCTCTATGTCTCTTTTCATGTAGTCCAGGGAGGTACGTCTCAGGTCATTCACACCAGCATGTACAATGACTGAGTCATATTTGTATTTGCTTTGGAGTGACCTGAGTACTAGCGTTATATGGCGGATCCTAGCACCCGACAGGCAGCTCACCGTGACCTTCTCTTTATTCAGCCTGGTGAGCGGGACGTCAGTGTGTCTGACAATAGAGTCACCTATTACAAGAGTATCAGGTGTGTTATTCAGCCTTAAGGGCTGTGGCTGCTTGGCACACTGACTTTGTGGGCTATGTGTTGTGCGTGTTTTGTTTTGAGGTAGCGTTTGCTTGGATGTCTGCTTTGGAGGTCTCTGTTGCTTAGGTAGATTTTTATTTAGAGCCTCCGAGTATGTTTTTGTGTATTTATGTGTTTGGTTCGCTGATGTGGTGGGACTATGTGATACTGGAATTGTGTTGTGTGAGGTTTTGTATTTCCTTGTCATGGGCATCATTTCTTTGAGAAATAGAGTCTATTTTTATTTCATTTTCTATTATTTTGGACTCAGATTTTTCCATTCTGGATATTATTTGGCTGAATGAGTCACCAAACGTTTGAAATTGTAATGATAAGTCCTTTATTGCTTGCCGGATAGGTAATAAGGCAGTTTTTATGTCTTCCAGATTAGTTGGCAGGTCTGTCTTGGATTTTTTTGTAGTTTTAGAGTTGTCAGTTTGTTTAGTTGTCTTTTGTCTTTTTGAAGTTGTGTCTTTCTCAGGTGAGGCTAGTACTGAGAATACCGTCTTAGTTGTTGTTGTTTCCTTATTATTTTCCTCTTTTGACATCTTGTTGTATGGTGTTTTACCAATCTTGTTTTCAGATGCAGGGCCTGAGTAGCACATGGCTTAAGCTGTTATTCAGAAATCTTAGTTAATCCTACTGTTTGTGAGCTGAATCTGTCATGTTTTCTTCCTCTTTTGTTTGCTGGATGAGATTAGCAGTAAATATCTACAGTTATTTCTGCATTATTAATTCTCCGTTGCCTTCTGGGTTTGTTTTAATCCAGGGTATATCAGAGAGCTAGGTGATAGCAGTGTTCACAGAACAGCGACCATTTTGAACTCCTAGATGAGGGAGTTCTAACCACTGTAGTTGCTTCAGGGCAAGACAGGGATGACTTCTAATAGTGGAGTTGTTAGCAAATTTTTAATTTTTATTGTAACATGACTCTAGTTTGTTTAGGACTGTTTTCCTGATATGAATTAGGATTGGTGATGCATACATTAAGGTAGACAAGAGGTGGGTTTGGGCTAAGGAGATTCTAGCTTGGTCTGATAGGAACTGTTTGTGTTTGTATAGGATTCTTTGTTTCTTATGTACCTTTGTGATGGTTTGTGAGATATGGACATTAAAGTTTAGACTGTTATCTAGTTCAACCCCAAGCAGCTTAGTGTGAGGGGAAGGGGAGCCTGTGGTCCTGTTTTTGGAGGTAATAGTGAAGGTAGGACATGTGGATTTGGATTTATTGGGGGTAAAAAGGAGTAATTTGGTCTTGTTGGGGTTTAGAATGAGTTGAATATCAGTAATCCATTGCTCCAGGGAGCAGAAGGATTCTTGGGTAAGCTTTTGAAGAGTGGTTATGGATGGGGCTGAGCAGATTAGGGTGGAGTCATCTGCGCAGTGTATAAGTGATGCATGCAGGGTGGAAGTATGCAGTTTGTTAGTGAAAATGGTGAATAGTAGAGGACCCAGTATTTATCCTTGTGGGATGCCTATAGTAGTTGGTAATAGAGGTGATAGTGTACTTTGCCATTTAACTGATTGTTTGCTGTCAGAGGGATAGCTGCTAAACCATGAAGTAGTAGAGGGGGTGAAGAATAAGGCTGACAGAGTGTATAAGAGTAGGTTATGGGAGACCATATCAAATGTTTTTGATAGATCTAGGAATATGGCTGAGACAAACTTGTTGTTTCTTAGATGGTTAATCTGATTGGTAAAGGAGAGTAGAGCAGTGGTTGTGCTATGGTTTGGGTGGAAACCATGCTGTGTGGGGGAGAGGAGGTTATGTGAGGATAAGAAGTGCATTACCTGGGTGTGCATACATTTCTCCAGAAGTCTGGAAAGGGGGGACAATATAGCAATTGGCCGGTAGTTTGATAGTTCATAGGAGTGTCTGGCTTTGTGAAGGAGAATTATATGTGATACTTTCCATAGATGGAGTACATAGGTTTCTTGTATAGAGCGGTTTATAAGAATTGAGACAGGGTAGGCTAGTGATTTTGCAACTAATTTTAGAAAATTTGTGGGTAAACCATCTGCTGTGAGTGTGGTGGGTTTTAGTTTAGAGAGTAGCTTTTTAACTGAAGAGGTTGATACAGATGATAGTGTGAAGGTGGGTATGTTAGTTTGTTCTACAGTTGGGGTGGTTTTAGTGTTCTTGTTGGATAGTTGGATAGATAGTGTGAGGATATATTCTGTGAAGTGATGGTTGAATTCTGAAGCTATGCTATCATTATCAGAATTGTTGAGAGCTAGGGTGGTGGTTTTGCCTGGTTTTAGAAGGATATTGATGGCCTGCCAGACCTTTTGGGGGTTTCTAGATTGCTTGTTTTGGATGTCTAAGAAGTAGTTCTTTTTATCTAATTTTGTTTGGGTTTTGGCCGTATTTCATAGTTCTTGATATTTCTGTCTGTCTTGCAGAGTGTTATTCTTTTTCCAGTTTTTCCAGGCATTGTCTCTGGCTTTTATTAAGGCTTTTGTTGTCCTATTTACCCATGGGGCATAGTTAACTTTAGTCCTGAGTTTCCTGATGGGAGCTAGTATATTTAGTACATTCATAAAAGTAGTATTAAAAAAAATCAACTGCCTGGTCTAAAGGCAGAGATTTTAGTAGATTCCAGTCCTGTTGCTGGACCACACTGTTAAGAGTTTGTGGAATGCCTTTGTGCTCATCCCTAGTCTCCATGAATAGCATGGGTTTGGGTATTTTTGCCTGCTTACGAAGGAGGAATGTAGGGCAGTGGTCACTCAATGTATCAGGTAAGCAGCCCACATGATAATTTTCTGTGGGGATATTAACTGGTGTCCAATCTGGATTTTTTGTCTACTCTGGTGGGTTCTTGGATTAGTTGTGAGAATCCAAATAAGTCAATATGGTTTGAGGGGTTATTGGAGTTGCAAGCTAGCCAGTCTATGTTTAGGTCACCTAGCAGGATGGTTTCTTGGGGTAGGTTGATTGCGGCCCATTGTAGTATCCCTTCTATTATAGGTGAGTTATGTCCTGGAGGAATATAACTACAGAGGATGTTGATAGCAGGATGGTTTCTTGGGGTAGGTTGATTGCAGCCCATTGTAGTATCCCTTCTATTATAGGTGAGTTATTTCCTGGAGAATAATAACTACAGAGGATGTTGATAGCAGGATGGTTTCTTGGGGTAGGTTGATTGTGGCCCATTGTAGTATCCCTTCTATTATAGGTGAGTTATTTCCTGGATGAATATAACTACAGAGGATGTTGATAGCAGGATGGTTTCTTGGGGTAGGTTGATTGTGGCCCATTGTAGTATCTCTTCTATTATAGGTGAGTTATTTCCTGGAGGAATATAACTACAGAGGATGTTGATAGCAGGATGGTTTCTTGGGTAGGTTGATTGTGGCCCATTGTAGTATCTCTTCTATTATAGGTGAGTTATTTCCTGGAGGAATATAACTACAGAGGATGTTGATAGCAGGATGGTTTCTTGGGGTAGGTTGATTGTGGCCCATTGTAGTATCTCTTCTATTATAGGTGAGTTATTTCCTGGAGGAATATAACTACAGAGGATGTTGATAGCAGGATGGTTTCTTGGGGTAGGTTGATTGTGGCCCATTGTAGTATCTCTTCTATTATAGGTGAGTTATTTCCTGGAGGAATATAACTACAGAGGATGTTGATAGCAGGATGGTTTCTTGGGGTAGGTTGATTGTGGCCCATTGTAGTATCTCTTCTATTATAGGTGAGTTATTTCCTGGAGGAATATAACTACAGAGGATGTTGATAGCAGGATGGTTTCTTGGGGTAGGTTGATTGTGGCCCATTGTAGTATCTCTTCTATTATAGGTGAGTTATTTCCTGGAGGAATATAACTACAGAGGATGTTGATAGCAGGATGGTTTCTTGGGGTAGGTTGATTGTGGCCCATTGTAGTATCTCTTCTATTATAGGTGAGTTATTTCCTGGAGGAATATAACTACAGAGGATGTTGATAGCAGGATGGTTTCTTGGGGTAGGTTGATTGTGGCCCATTGTAGTATCTCTTCTATTATAGGTGAGTTATTTCCTGGAGGAATATAACTACAGAGGATGTTGATAGCAGGATGGTTTCTTGGGGTAGGTTGATTGTGGCCCATTGTAGTATCTCTTCTATTATAGGTGAGTTATTTCCTGGAGGAATATAACTACAGAGGATGTTTATAGCAGGATGGTTTCTTGGGGTAGGTTGATTGTGGCCCATTGTAGTATCTCTTCTATTATAGGTGAGTTATTTCCTGGATGAATATAACTACAGAGGATGTTGATAGCAGGATGGTTTCTTGGGGTAGGTTGATTGTGGCCCATTGTAGTATCTCTTCTATTATAGGTGAGTTATTTCCTGGATGAATATAACTACAGAGGATGTTGATAGCAGGATGGTTTCTTGGGGTAGGTTGATTGTGGCCCATTGTAGTATCTCTTCTATTATAGGTGAGTTATTTCCTGGATGAATATAACTACAGAGGATGTTGATAGCAGGATGGTTTCTTGGGGTAGGTTGATTGTGGCCCATTGTAGTATCTCTTCTATTATAGGTGAGTTATTTCCTGGATGAATATAACTACAGAGGATGTTGATAGCAGGATGGTTTCTTGGGGTAGGTTGATTGTGGCCCATTGTAGTATCTCTTCTATTATAGGTGAGTTATTTCCTGGATGAATATAACTACAGAGGATGTTGATAGCAGGATGGTTTCTTGGGGTAGGTTGATTGTGGCCCATTGTAGTATCTCTTCTATTATAGGTGAGTTATTTCCTGGAGGAATATAACTACAGAGGATGTTGATAGCAGGATGGTTTCTTGGGGTAGGTTGATTGTGGCCCATTGTAGTATCTCTTCTATTATAGGTGAGTTATTTCCTGGATGAATATAACTACAGAGGATGTTGATAGCAGGATGGTTTCTTGGGGTAGGTTGATTGTGGCCCATTGTAGTATCTCTTCTATTATAGGTGAGTTATTTCCTGGATGAATATAACTACAGAGGATGTTGATAGCAGGATGGTTTCTTGGGGTAGGTTGATTGTGGCCCATTGTAGTATCTCTTCTATTATAGGTGAGTTATTTCCTGGAGGAATATAACTACAGAGGATGTTGATAGCAGGATGGTTTCTTGGGGTAGGTTGATTGTGGCCCATTGTAGTATCTCTTCTATTATAGGTGAGTTATTTCCTGGAGGAATATAACTACAGAGGATGTTGATAGCAGGATGGTTTCTTGGGGTAGGTTGATTGTGGCCCATTGTAGTATCTCTTCTATTATAGGTGAGTTATTTCCTGGAGGAATATAACTACAGAGGATGTTGATAGCAGGATGGTTTCTTGGGGTAGGTTGATTGTGGCCCATTGTAGTATCTCTTCTATTATAGGTGAGTTATTTCCTGGAGGAATATAACTACAGAGGATGTTGATAGCAGGATGGTTTCTTGGGGTAGGTTGATTGTGGCCCATTGTAGTATCTCTTCTATTATAGGTGAGTTATTTCCTGGAGGAATATAACTACAGAGGATGTTGATAGCAGGATGGTTTCTTGGGGTAGGTTGATTGTGGCCCATTGTAGTATCTCTTCTATTATAGGTGAGTTATTTCCTGGAGGAATATAACTACAGAGGATGTTGATAGCAGGATGGTTTCTTGGGGTAGGTTGATTGTGGCCCATTGTAGTATCTCTTCTATTATAGGTGAGTTATTTCCTGGAGGAATATAACTACAGAGGATGTTGATAGCAGGATGGTTTCTTGGGGTAGGTTGATTGTGGCCCATTGTAGTATCTCTTCTATTATAGGTGAGTTATTTCCTGGAGGAATATAACTACAGAGGATGTTGATAGCAGGATGGTTTCTTGGGGTAGGTTGATTGTGGCCCATTGTAGTATCTCTTCTATTATAGGTGAGTTATTTCCTGGAGGAATATAACTACAGAGGATGTTGATAGCAGGATGGTTTCTTGGGGTAGGTTGATTGTGGCCCATTGTAGTATCTCTTCTATTATAGGTGAGTTATTTCCTGGAGGAATATAACTACAGAGGATGTTGATAGCAGGATGGTTTCTTGGGGTAGGTTGATTGTGGCCCATTGTAGTATCTCTTCTATTATAGGTGAGTTATTTCCTGGAGGAATATAACTACAGAGGATGTTGATAGCAGGATGGTTTCTTGGGGTAGGTTGATTGTGGCCCATTGTAGTATCTCTTCTATTATAGGTGAGTTATTTCCTGGAGGAATATAACTACAGAGGATGTTGATAGCAGGATGGTTTCTTGGGGTAGGTTGATTGTGGCCCATTGTAGTATCTCTTCTATTATAGGTGAGTTATTTCCTGGAGGAATATAACTACAGAGGATGTTGATAGCAGGATGGTTTCTTGGGGTAGGTTGATTGTGGCCCATTGTAGTATCTCTTCTATTATAGGTGAGTTATTTCCTGGAGGAATATAACTACAGAGGATGTTGATAGCAGGATGGTTTCTTGGGGTAGGTTGATTGTGGCCCATTGTAGTATCTCTTCTATTATAGGTGAGTTATTTCCTGGAGGAATATAACTACAGAGGATGTTGATAGCAGGATGGTTTCTTGGGGTAGGTTGATTGTGGCCCATTGTAGTATCTCTTCTATTATAGGTGAGTTATTTCCTGGAGGAATATAACTACAGAGGATGTTGATAGCAGGATGGTTTCTTGGGGTAGGTTGATTGTGGCCCATTGTAGTATCTCTTCTATTATAGGTGAGTTATTTCCTGGAGGAATATAACTACAGAGGATGTTGATAGCAGGATGGTTTCTTGGGGTAGGTTGATTGTGGCCCATTGTAGTATCTCTTCTATTATAGGTGAGTTATTTCCTGGAGGAATATAACTACAGAGGATGTTGATAGCAGGATGGTTTCTTGGGGTAGGTTGATTGTGGCCCATTGTAGTATCTCTTCTATTATAGGTGAGTTATTTCCTGGAGGAATATAACTACAGAGGATGTTGATAGCAGGATGGTTTCTTGGGGTAGGTTGATTGTGGCCCATTGTAGTATCTCTTCTATTATAGGTGAGTTATTTCCTGGAGGAATATAACTACAGAGGATGTTGATAGCAGGATGGTTTCTTGGGGTAGGTTGATTGTGGCCCATTGTAGTATCTCTTCTATTATAGGTGAGTTATTTCCTGGAGGAATATAACTACAGAGGATGTTGATAGCAGGATGGTTTCTTGGGGTAGGTTGATTGTGGCCCATTGTAGTATCTCTTCTATTATAGGTGAGTTATTTCCTGGAGGAATATAACTACAGAGGATGTTGATAGCAGGATGGTTTCTTGGGGTAGGTTGATTGTGGCCCATTGTAGTATCTCTTCTATTATAGGTGAGTTATTTCCTGGAGGAATATAACTACAGAGGATGTTGATAGCAGGATGGTTTCTTGGGGTAGGTTGATTGTGGCCCATTGTAGTATCTCTTCTATTATAGGTGAGTTATTTCCTGGAGGAATATAACTACAGAGGATGTTGATAGCAGGATGGTTTCTTGGGGTAGGTTGATTGTGGCCCATTGTAGTATCTCTTCTATTATAGGTGAGTTATTTCCTGGAGGAATATAACTACAGAGGATGTTGATAGCAGGATGGTTTCTTGGGGTAGGTTGATTGTGGCCCATTGTAGTATCTCTTCTATTATAGGTGAGTTATTTCCTGGAGGAATATAACTACAGAGGATGTTGATAGCAGGATGGTTTCTTGGGGTAGGTTGATTGTGGCCCATTGTAGTATCTCTTCTATTATAGGTGAGTTATTTCCTGGAGGAATATAACTACAGAGGATGTTGATAGCAGGATGGTTTCTTGGGGTAGGTTGATTGTGGCCCATTGTAGTATCTCTTCTATTATAGGTGAGTTATTTCCTGGAGGAATATAACTATAGAGGATGTTGATAGCAGGATGGTTTCTTGGGGTAGGTTGATTGTGGCCCCTTGTAGTATCTCTTCTATTATAGGTGAGTTATTTCCTGGAGGAATATAACTACAGAGGATGTTGATAGCAGGATGGTTTCTTGGGGTAGGTTGATTGTGGCCCATTGTAGTATCTCTTCTATTATAGGTGAGTTATTTCCTGGAGGAATATAACTACAGAGGATGTTGATAGCAGGATGGTTTCTTGGGGTAGGTTGATTGTGGCCCATTGTAGTATCTCTTCTATTATAGGTGAGTTATTTCCTGGAGGAATATAACTACAGAGGATGTTGATAGCAGGATGGTTTCTTGGGGTAGGTTGATTGTGGCCCATTGTAGTATCTCTTCTATTATAGGTGAGTTATTTCCTGGAGGAATATAACTACAGAGGATGTTGATAGCAGGATGGTTTCTTGGGGTAGGTTGATTGTGGCCCATTGTAGTATCTCTTCTATTATAGGTGAGTTATTTCCTGGAGGAATATAACTACAGAGGATGTTGATAGCAGGATGGTTTCATGGGGTAGGTTGATTGTGGCCCATTGTAGTATCTCTTCTATTATAGGTGAGTTATTTCCTGGAGGAATATAACTACAGAGGATGTTGATAGCAGGATGGTTTCTTGTGGTAGGTTGATTGTGGCCCATTGTAGTATCTCTTCTATTATAGGTGAGTTATTTCCTGGAGGAATATAACTACAGAGGATGTTGATAGCAGGATGGTTTCTTGGGGTAGGTTGATTGTGGCCCATTGTAGTATCTCTTCTATTATAGGTGAGTTATTTCCTGGAGGAATATAACTACAGAGGATGTTGATAGCAGGATGGTTTCTTGGGGTAGGTTGATTGTGGCCCGTTGTAGTATCTCTTCTATTATAGGTGAGTTATTTCCTGGAGGAATATAACTACAGAGGATGTTGATAGCAGGATGGTTTCTTGGGGTAGGTTGATTGTGGCCCATTGTAGTATCTCTTCTATTATAGGTGAGTTATTTCCTGGAGGAATATAACTACAGAGGATGTTGATAGCAGGATGGTTTCTTGGGGTAGGTTGATTGTGGCCCATTGTAGTATCTCTTCTATTATAGGTGAGTTATTTCCTGGAGGAATATAACTACAGAGGATGTTGATAGCAGGATGGTTTCTTGGGGTAGGTTGATTGTGGCCCATTGTAGTATCTCTTCTATTATAGGTGAGTTATTTCCTGGAGGAATATAACTACAGAGGATGTTGATAGCAGGATGGTTTCTTGGGGTAGGTTGATTGTGGCCCATTGTAGTATCTCTTCTATTATAGGTGAGTTATTTCCTGGAGGAATATAACTACAGAGGATGTTGATAGCAGGATGGTTTCTTGGGGTAGGTTGATTGTGGCCCATTGTAGTATCTCTTCTATTATAGGTGAGTTATTTCCTGGAGGAATATAACTACAGAGGATGTTGATAGCAGGATGGTTTCTTGGGGTAGGTTGATTGTGGCCCATTGTAGTATCTCTTCTATTATAGGTGAGTTATTTCCTGGAGGAATATAACTACAGAGGATGTTGATAGCAGGATGGTTTCTTGGGGTAGGTTGATTGTGGCCCATTGTAGTATCTCTTCTATTATAGGTGAGTTATTTCCTGGAGGAATATAACTACAGAGGATGTTGATAGCAGGATGGTTTCTTGGGGTAGGTTGATTGTGGCCCATTGTAGTATCTCTTCTATTATAGGTGAGTTATTTCCTGGAGGAATATAACTACAGAGGATGTTGATAGCAGGATGGTTTCTTGGGGTAGGTTGATTGTGGCCCATTGTAGTATCTCTTCTATTATAGGTGAGTTATTTCCTGGAGGAATATAACTACAGAGGATGTTGATAGCAGGATGGTTTCTTGGGGTAGGTTGATTGTGGCCCATTGTAGTATCTCTTCTATTATAGGTGAGTTATTTCCTGGAGGAATATAACTACAGAGGATGTTGATAGCAGGATGGTTTCTTGGGGTAGGTTGATTGTTGCCCATTGTAGTATCTCTTCTATTATAGGTGAGTTATTTCCTGGAGGAATATAACTACAGAGGATGTTGATAGCAGGATGGTTTCTTGGGGTAGGTTGATTGTGGCCCATTGTAGTATCTCTTCTATTATAGGTGAGTTATTTCCTGGAGGAATATAACTACAGAGGATGTTGATAGCAGGATGGTTTCTTGGGGTAGGTTGATTGTGGCCCATTGTAGTATCTCTTCTATTATAGGTGAGTTATTTCCTGGAGGAATATAACTACAGAGGATGTTGATAGCAGGATGGTTTCTTGGGGTAGGTTGATTGTGGCCCATTGTAGTATCTCTTCTATTATAGGTGAGTTATTTCCTGGAGGAATATAACTACAGAGGATGTTGATAGCAGGATGGTTTCTTGGGGTAGGTTGATTGTGGCCCATTGTAGTATCTCTTCTATTATAGGTGAGTTATTTCCTGGAGGAATATAACTACAGAGGATGTTGATAGCAGGATGGTTTCTTGGGGTAGGTTGATTGTGGCCCATTGTAGTATCTCTTCTATTATAGGTGAGTTATTTCCTGGAGGAATATAACTACAGAGGATGTTGATAGCAGGATGGTTTCTTGGGGTAGGTTGATTGTGGCCCATTGTAGTATCTCTTCTATTATAGGTGAGTTATTTCCTGGAGGAATATAACTACAGAGGATGTTGATAGCAGGATGGTTTCTTGGGGTAGGTTGATTGTGGCCCATTGTAGTATCTCTTCTATTATAGGTGAGTTATTTCCTGGAGGAATATAACTACAGAGGATGTTGATAGCAGGATGGTTTCTTGGGGTAGGTTGATTGTGGCCCATTGTAGTATCTCTTCTATTATAGGTGAGTTATTTCCTGGATGAATATAACTACAGAGGATGTTGATAGCAGGATGGTTTCTTGGGGTAGGTTGATTGTGGCCCATTGTAGTATCTCTTCTATTATAGGTGAGTTATTTCCTGGAGGAATATAACTACAGAGGATGTTGATAGCAGGATGGTTTCTTGGGGTAGTTGATTGTGGCCCATTGTAGTATCTCTTCTATTATAGTTGAGTTATTTCCTGGAGGAATATAACTACAGAGGATGTTGATAGCAGGATGGTTTCTTGGGGTAGGTTGATTGTGGCCCATTGTAGTATCTCTTCTATTATAGGTGAGTTATTTCCTGGAGGAATATAACTACAGAGGATGTTGATAGCAGGATGGTTTCATGGGGTAGGTTGATTGTGGCCCATTGTAGTATCTCTTCTATTATAGGTGAGTTATTTCCTGGAGGAATATAACTACAGAGGATGTTGATAGCAGGATGGTTTCTTGGGGTAGGTTGATTGTGGCCCATTGTAGTATCTCTTCTATTATAGGTGACTTATTTCCTGGAGGAATATAACTACAGAGGATGTTGATAGCAGGATGGTTTCTTGGGGTAGGTTGATTGCGGCCCATTGTAGTATCTCTTCTATTATAGGTGAGTTATTTCCTGGAGGAATATAACTACAGAGGATGTTGATAGCAGGATGGTTTCTTGGGGTAGGTTGATTGTGGCCCTTTGTAGTATCTCTTCTGTTATAGGTGAGTTATTTCCTGGAGGAATATAACTACAGAGGATGTTGATAGCAGGATGGTTTCTTGGGGTAGGTTGATTGTGGCCCATTGTAGTATCTCTTCTATTATAGGTGAGTTATTTCCTGGAGGAATATAACTACAGAGGATGTTGATAGCAGGATGGTTTCTTGGGGTAGGTTGATTGTGGCCCATTGTAGTATCTCTTCTATTATAGGTGAGTTATTTCCTGGAGGAATATAACTACAGAGGATGTTAATAGCAGGATGGTTTCTTGGGGTAGGTTGATTGTGGCCCATTGTAGTATCTCTTCTATTATAGGTGAGTTATTTCCTGGAGGAATATAACTACAGAGGATGTTGATAGCAGGATGGTTTCTTGGGGTAGGTTGATTGTGGCCCATTGTAGTATCTCTTCTATTATAGGTGAGTTATTTCCTGGAGGAATATAACTACAGAGGATGTTGATAGCAGGATGGTTTCTTGGGGTAGGTTGATTGTGGCCCATTGTAGTATCTCTTCTATTATAGGTGAGTTATTTCCTGGAGGAATATAACTACAGAGGATGTTGATAGCAGGATGGTTTCTTGGGGTAGGTTGATTGTGGCCCATTGTAGTATCTCTTCTATTATAGGTGAGTTATTTCCTGGAGGAATATAACTACAGAGGATGTTGATAGCAGGATGGTTTCTTGGGGTAGGTTGATTGTGGCCCATTGTAGTATCTCTTCTATTATACGTGAGTTATTTCCTGGAGGAATATAACTACAGAGGATGTTGATAGCAGGATGGTTTCTTGGGGTAGGTTGATTGTGGCCCATTGTAGTATCTCTTCTATTATAGGTGAGTTATTTCCTGGAGGAATATAACTACAGAGGATGTTGATAGCAGGATGGTTTCTTGGGGTAGGTTGATTGTGGCCCATTGTAGTATCTCTTCTATTATAGGTGAGTTATTTCCTGGAGGAATATAACTACAGAGGATGTTGATAGCAGGATGGTTTCTTGGGGTAGGTTGATTGTGGCCCATTGTAGTATCTCTTCTATTATAGGTGAGTTATTTCGTGGAGGAATATAACTACAGAGGATGTTGATAGCAGGATGGTTTCTTGGGGTAGGTTGATTGCGGCCCATAGTAGTATCTCTTCTATTATAGGTGAGTTATTTCCTGGAGGAATATAACTACAGAGGATGTTTTTAGCAGGATGGTTTCTTGGGGTAGGTTGATTGTGGCCCATTGTAGTATCTCTTCTATTATAGGTGAGTTATTTCCTGGAGGAATATAACTACAGAGGATGTTGATAGCAGGATGGTTTCTTGGGGTAGGTTGATTGTGGCCCATTGTAGTATCTCTTCTATTATAGGTGAGTTATTTCCTGGAGGAATATAACTACAGAGGATGTTGATAGCAGGATGGTTTCTTGGGGTAGGTTGATTGTGGCCCATTGTAGTATCTCTTCTATTATAGGTGAGTTATTTCCTGGAGGAATATAACTACAGAGGATGTTGATAGCAGGATGGTTTCTTGGGTAGGTTGATTGTGGCCCATTGTAGTATCTCTTCTATTATAGGTGAGTTATTTCCTGGAGGAATATAACTACAGAGGATGTTGATAGCAGGATGGTTTCTTGGGGTAGGTTGATTGTGGCCCATTGTAGTATCTCTTCTATTATAGGTGAGTTATTTCCTGGATGAATATAACTACAGAGGATGTTGATAGCAGGATGGTTTCTTGGGGTAGGTTGATTGTGGCCCATTGTAGTATCTCTTCTATTATAGGTGAGTTATTTCCTGGAGGAATATAACTACAGAGGATGTTGATAGCAGGATGGTTTCTTGGGGTAGGTTGATTGTGGCCCATTGTAGTATCTCTTCTATTATAGGTGAGTTATTTCCTGGAGGAATATAACTACAGAGGATGTTGATAGCAGGATGGTTTCTTGGGGTAGGTTGATTGTGGCCCATTGTAGTATCTCTTCTATTATAGGTGAGTTATTTCCTGGAGGAATATAACTACAGAGGATGTTGATAGCAGGATGGTTTCTTGGGGTAGGTTGATTGTGGCCCATTGTAGTATCTCTTCTATTATAGGTGAGTTATTTCCTGGAGGAATATAACTACAGAGGATGTTGATAGCAGGATGGTTTCTTGGGGTAGGTTGATTGTGGCCCATTGTAGTATCTCTTCTATTATAGGTGAGTTATTTCCTGGAGGAATATAACTACAGAGGATGTTGATAGCAGGATGGTTTCTTGGGGTAGGTTGATTGTGGCCCATTGTAGTATCTCTTCTATTATAGGTGAGTTATTTCCTGGAGGAATATAACTACAGAGGTTGTTGATAGCAGGATGGTTTCTTGTGGTAGGTTGATTGTGGCCCATTGTAGTATCTCTTCTATTATAGGTGAGTTATTTCCTGGAGGAATATAACTACAGAGGATGTTGATAGCAGGATGGTTTCTTGGGGTAGGTTGATTGTGGCCCATTGTAGTATCTCTTCTATTATAGGTGAGTTATTTCCTGGAGGAATATAACTACAGAGGATGTTGATAGCAGGATGGTTTCTTGGGGTAGGTTGATTGTGGCCCATTGTAGTATCTCTTCTATTATAGGTGAGTTATTTCCTGGAGGAATATAACTACAGAGGATGTTGATAGCAGGATGGTTTCTTGGGGTAGGTTGATTGTGGCCCATTGTAGTATCTCTTCTATTATAGGTGAGTTATTTCCTGGAGGAATATAACTACAGAGGATGTTGATAGCAGGATGGTTTCTTGGGGTAGGTTGATTGTGGCCCATTGTAGTATCTCTTCTATTATAGGTGAGTTATTTCCTGGAGGAATATAACTACAGAGGATGTTGATAGCAGGATGGTTTCTTGGGGTAGGTTGATTGTGGCCCATTGTAGTATCTCTTCTATTATAGGTGAGTTATTTCCTGGAGGAATATAACTACAGAGGATGTTGATAGCAGGATGGTTTCTTGGGGTAGGTTGATTGTGGCCCATTGTAGTATCTCTTCTATTATAGGTGAGTTATTTCCTGGATGAATATAACTACAGAGGATGTTGATAGCAGGATGGTTTCTTGGGGTAGGTTGATTGTGGCCCATTGTAGTATCTCTTCTATTATAGGTGAGTTATTTCCTGGAGGAATATAACTACAGAGGATGTTGATAGCAGGATGGTTTCTTGGGGTAGGTTGATTGTGGCCCATTGTAGTATCTCTTCTATTATAGGTGAGTTATTTCCTGGAGGAATATAACTACAGAGGATGTTGATAGCAGGATGGTTTCTTGGGGTAGGTTGATTGTGGCCCATTGTAGTATCTCTTCTATTATAGGTGAGTTATTTCCTGGATGAATATAACTACAGAGGATGTTGATAGCAGGATGGTTTCTTGGGGTAGGTTGATTGTGGCCCATTGTAGTATCTCTTCTATTATAGGTGAGTTATTTCCTGGAGGAATATAACTACAGAGGATGTTGATAGCAGGATGGTTTCTTGGGGTAGGTTGATTGTGGCCCATTGTAGTATCTCTTCTATTATAGGTGAGTTATTTCCTGGAGGAATATAACTACAGAGGATGTTGATAGCAGGATGGTTTCTTGGGGTAGGTTGATTGTGGCCCATTGTAGTATCTCTTCTATTATAGGTGAGTTATTTCCTGGAGGAATATAACTACAGAGGATGTTGATAGCAGGATGGTTTCTTGGGGTAGGTTGATTGTGGCCCATTGTAGTATCTCTTCTATTATAGGTGAGTTATTTCCTGGAGGAATATAACTACAGAGGATGTTGATAGCAGGATGGTTTCTTGGGGTAGGTTGATTGCGGCCCATTGTAGTATCTCTTCTATTATAGGTGAGTTATTTCCTGGAGGAATATAACTACAGAGGATGTTGATAGCAGGATGGTTTCTTGGGGTAGGTTGATTGTGGCCCATTGTAGTATCTCTTCTATTATAGGTGAGTTATTTCCTGGAGGCATATAACTACAGAGGATGTTGATAGCAGGATGGTTTCTTGGGGTAGGTTGATTGTGGCCCATTGTAGTATCTCTTCTATTATAGGTGAGTTATTTCCTGGAGGAATATAACTACAGAGGATGTTGATAGCAGGATGGTTTCTTGGGGTAGGTTGATTGTGGCCCATTGTAGTATCTCTTCTATTATAGGTGAGTTATTTCCTGGAGGAATATAACTACAGAGGATGTTGATAGCAGGATGGTTTCTTGGGGTAGGTTGATTGTGGCCCATTGTAGTATCTCTTCTATTATAGGTGAGTTATTTCCTGGAGGAATATAACTACAGAGGATGTTGATAGCAGGATGGTTTCTTGGGGTAGGTTGATTGTGGCCCATTGTAGTATCTCTTCTATTATAGGTGAGTTATTTCCTGGAGGAATATAACTACAGAGGATGTTGATAGCAGGATGGTTTCTTGGGGTAGGTTGATTGGGGCCCATTGTAGTATCTCTTCTATTATAGGTGAGTTATTTCCTGGAGGAATATAACTACAGAGGATGTTGATAGCAGGATGGTTTCTTGGGGTAGGTTGATTGTGGCCCATTGTAGTATCTCTTCTATTATAGGTGAGTTATTTCCTGGAGGAATATAACTACAGAGGATGTTGATAGCAGGATGGTTTCTTGGAGTAGGTTGATTGTGGCCCATTGTAGTATCTCTTCTATTATAGGTGAGTTATTTCCTGGAGGAATATAACTACAGAGGATGTTGATAGCAGGATGGTTTCTTGGGGTAGGTTGATTGCAGCCCATTGTAGTATCTCTTCTATTATAGGTGAGTTATTTCCTGGAGGAATATAACTACAGAGGATGTTGATAGCAGGATGGTTTCTTGGGGTAGGTTGATTGTGGCCCATTGTAGTATCTCTTCTATTATAGGTGAGTTATTTCCTGGAGGAATATAACTACAGAGGATGTTGATAGCAGGATGGTTTCTTGGAGTAGGTTGATTGCAGCCCATTGTAGTATCTCTTCTATTATAGGTGAGTTATTTCCTGGAGGAATATAACTACAGAGGATGTTGATAGCAGGATGGTTTCTCGGAGTAGTTTGTATTCGGCCTATTGTAGTATCTCTTCTATTATAGGTGAGTTATTTCCTGGAGGAATATAACTACAGAGGATGTTGATAGCAGGATGGTTTCTTGGGGTAGGTTGATTGTGGCCTATTGTAGTATCTCTTCTATTGTAGGTGAGTTATGTCCTGGAGGAATATAACTACAGAGGATGTTGATAGCAGGATGGTTTCTTGGGGTAGGTTGATTGTGGCCCATTGTAGTATCCCTTCTATTATAGGTGAGTTATTTCCTGGATGAATGTAACTACAGAGGATGTTAATTCTCTTTCTGTTTCTAAGGGACATAATGGAGCCTAATGTCTCTGCATTCTGGAATTTGGGAAGTGGGGTTTTTAGTGGTTGGAGGTTGAGTGTATTTTTAAATAAGTTTGCAACTTCACCTCCCTTTTTGGTACCTCTCTCTTGCCACAGGATGTTATAGCCTGGGGGAAGAATTTCTTTGTTTTGTGTGGCAGGTATATTAAAACTACTCCAAGGCTCACTATCTCTTATTAAGTAGGAGTCTAGCAAAATTCCAAGCCCCTCAAACCATGAGGACACAGCTGTGTGTGAGGAATTGTTCAAAGAAACCACATGCAATCACATAAATGGTTGCATATAGACAGCTATACCAACTCAAAATAAACATAGGACAACTGCCCAAACAAAATAACTTGATGGAATTCCTTTATAAATAGGTTGTATAACAAAAGAAAGAAAATCATGCCCAAAAACAGTAAAGGCATTGCCCAGCAAGGTAAAACTGTGCTCAGCAATCTGAACAAGCAACATAGGGTACTAACCAAGTCCAACAACGCCAAATTTGAGATAAAAAAAGTTTACACAGATAAGGATAATCATAAAACTTTCTTCATTTATGTCTGCAACCTTTACGCCAACAGCCAACAATGTGTGAATTAATAATGAATGAAAACACCTATACAGAGCCAGAGAATCTAGCAAATTGCTAGTGAATAAATTTAGCTCCAATTAAAGTCCCCTATCATGCCCAGTCACCCCCAGAAAATACCCTACACCATTTCTTCAGCAACTTCTGCAGTGCATTCTCTGGTCCTAATAATATCCCAGAATGCCTTCTGAACAGCACGAAACATGGCTTGTCAGGTCCACTAGAATCACAATTAACTATAGGCCCCACACAGGCTTCATGTTTAATGACTGGAGAACTGCAAAGCTTATCTCTCTACACAAGCAGGTACCTTCCACACACCCTGGCAATTACATAAGTGTAACTAGTCTCACATGCAAGGCCCTGGAAAGAATTATCATGGATATGATAAACAATGACATAGGAATCATGCAGACAATGAACCCTATCCCATTCAGTTTTGTCCAAGGCAGGTCATGCCTACTTAACCTAGTGGACATCAAGAAAGTCTCTGAAATTATGCCTCAGGACAAAACAGTGTACATTGCGTAGTTCGACCTGGCTAAGGCATTTGACACACAATTTCACTCAAGCATTGCAGATAAACTTACAAAATTAGGCATAAATGCATATGTTACCTGATGACTGGGCTGCTGGGTCACATACACAAGTTAGGCTAGGGAATCTACCTGCAGAAAGAGGCCACTCACTAGTGGACTCCCACAGGAATTATGTCTGGGACCTCTCCTTTTTGACATATACTTCCCTGAAGTCAAGGCAAATGTTTGGCTAACCAAGTTTGTAGATAATCACAAACTACGCATAATTACTGAATCCACAAAAGACACAGATACCCCTCAAGAGAGACTGATAGAGACAGACAACTGGTGCCAGTAGGGTTACCACCTGTCCCTCTTTGCAAGGGACAGTCCCACTTTAGGCAGTTGTGTTCTGCAGAAAAACCTAAAAAATGGCAAATGTCCTGAGATTTTAAGACAAAATATATTTCTTAAGTTTTCTTTAATAGTTGAATAAGACAGTTATTTTGTATCTGGAGCACATAAGTATTATATGAAATAGAATAGGCAACTCAAATGCTACAAAAATAAGCTTTTATTTTGGTAACAAAGTGAAGTTATGTTCTTTGCCCTGGCCGTGGGTATGTTTTGTCCTGCAAAATCTCACACTTCTACAAAAAATGTCCCACTTTGAGCATTTGAAGAGGTGGCAACCCTTGGTGCCAGAGATATGGAGCAAAGCCCAATGCAAAACAAATGCATAATAGTACTCCTTGGAAAGATGGCTACCCCTTGAAATTACAACATTGATAATACACCCCTAAGAGTACACCCAGTGGTCAAGGATCCGGGAATGCAATTGACAGCTGTGATGACCCACCACTGGACAAGTAATCAAGGAGCCTCAATCCTTACCACTGGCATCAGTGGGGGGGTGTACACTGGGAGTATACCAAGTACACTTCAGATGTATTTCCAGATGCAGCTTTCTGCATCAAGTGCAATTTCTCTTAATAGTACACAGAGACCAAAGTCAGCCCCAGGCTGGTTTCTCACTCCTTCTCCAGCTCCCCAATAAGCTCCCCACTGGCACAGCTATAGAGTACAGATCTCAGCTGAGTGGCCAAGCCAAAACCTGCAGCACCCTCTTTAACCAGCCAAGCATTCCTATCTGGGTTGGAGCCTATGGCCTATGGCTGAGATATACCACTGGGTGCTCTTCTCCCCATGCCATGGTTTGGAGAATCCACCTGCGCAACACATTTTTCACTGATATCTGGGCTGGGTGGCACAGGGGGTCTAGCTCTAACATTCCTGTCATACCAGTTTTGTCTGCTGTTGGTCTTCTGCCAAGTTCTCCTTGGCCAAGTCCATGCATTCCCTGAGCCTTGTCCTGAGGTTTAGGACATATGCCACAACAGACTCCTTGTGGAATTCACACTCATCATGAATTAAATCTAGAGGTCCGTTCACCCTATGCCCATACAGCAACTCAAAGGGAGGAAAAACCTATGAATTCCTGAACCACCTCCCTGTAAGCAAACAACAGATGGGTCAAATATTTGTCCCACTTCCTCTAAAACTGGTCTACAAATGCCTATAAAATTGTCTTTAGTGTAGAGTTTAACCTCTCCATCACACCATTAGCCTGGGGTGGTATTGAGTGGTCTTTAGGCGCTTCACCCCACAGTGCTCCCACAGACAAGCCAAGCAGGTCTGCTGTGAAATTGGCACCTCTGTCAGTCAGTATATCTTTTAGGAAACCTACCCTGCTGAAAATCTCTAACAAAGCATTTGCCACCTCTTCTGCTTCACTGGAGGACAAGGCCACTGTCTCAGTGTATCTGATGGCATAATCTACTATCACTAGGATATACTTTTTTCCTGTGGAACTTGGGGTACTCAGAGGCCCCAAAATATCCATGGTTACTCTCTGAAGTGCCTCCTCAATCACAGGCAAAGGCACCAAAGTAGCTTTGACCTTTTTTCCTGCCTTGTCTACCTTCTGTCATTGCTCACAGGTCCTAAAGCACCATGTTACATCCCTGGAAATCCCAGGCTAATAAAAGTTCTGCATAATATGCCTCTTTGTACACTTTATGCCCATATGACCCACAAAGGGAATATCATGAGCTATGGCTATAAATGCAGGATGGTAGGCTCTGGACAATACCAACTGCTGTATTCTTTCACCCTCCAGCCCTCCCTCAGGGATCCACTTTCTATATAGTAACCCTTTGTCCCAGTATACAGATTTCCCTTTTCTTTGAGAATCAGATGCCTCTCTGGCTACCTCCCTCAAGGCCTATAATGTAGAGTCTGAGAGCTGAGCCTGTCTCGAGTCTCTCTTTGTAACCCTTTCCAGCTCTCCTTTCACAGGAAGTCTGGTATCCTCTGACAGGCATGCCTCACTGCCAGCTTGGGTACTACTACTTACCTCTGCCCTTGCAGTCACTCTGTCCAAGGGAACATCAGTACCCACCAGCAGCTGTGGCTCACCTTCAGTCTCACTGTTATAGGGTAGCTCCCTCCCTGAAGTAGCCACCTCACCAGTCCTGGCTTCAAGTGTGTGGTTTGTCTGGGTCACCCCAGGCTACCGGACCCACATGCCTGTCTCCAAGACTTACTGCATGTCACTGCATGCACACAAAGTACTGCATTATCAAAATCATTCCCTATCAGGACATCTGCAGGGATACCCTCAAACACACCTACTTGATTGCTTCTTTTTCCACCCTCCCAGTCAAGGTGAACCCTAGCCAAAGGTATTTGGAATTGGGTCCCCCCCTAAAGCTCTGACTGGAGTAGACTGCCCAAGCAAGTAGTGCTTCTCCTTAACCATTGCAGGCTTCACAATGGTTAGGTCAGAGGCTGTGTCTCACTTAGAAATGGCCTGTATCCCATCTACTAAGATAGGATATAACCTCTTGTGGTAGTTTGGTACTCTTATTGTCTCCAGACAACTTACTGCTGGCATTCTGTCATTCCCACTTACTTTCTCTACCACCTTTTGTTCCCCACCTTGCCTATATGGGCATCTTTATGCTACATGGCCCCACTGATTACATTTAAACCATTTAAACCTGGATCCTGGCTGTGTAACTGAACTCGTGGCTTCCACTGTTACTGGCAGCCTCTGTTGGGGCAGTTTAGGATGCCCACGAAGAGTTCCCTTAGACCCATGTGCAGCACTGAGTATCCCTTCCTGTGCAGTGATGTCCTGTTTATATAGGTATAGGTCTCCCTTTTTTCCTCAACTCTTCTGCAATATTACATTCCCTATATGCTAACCAGATTCTCATGTCCTCAGGCAAAGTGCTAAGGGCTTGTTCCCTCACCAAAAGGTCTGCCAGCCCTTCAAAAGTGGTGAACTGACACCCACTCATCCACCTTTGAAAATAAATGCTTAGTTCAGCATTATATTCACACACACTTTCTTATGCCTTGTGTTTATACTCACAAAAATTTTTTCTATAAGCTTCAGGTATGAACTTAAAACACTCTAATATAAACACTTTTTAACTGTATTATAATTTAAGCAATCAGTGTCAGACAATTTAGAAACAGCAGTTGCAGCTTTACCATGGACTAATGGGGTCAGGGACCATACCCAGAGCCCTTGGTCAACATTATACTGTTTACAAACCCTTTGAGACATATGAATAAAACAATTACCCTCTGTAAATTGTGAAAGAATTTTACTGACCTTTATTGCTTCTAGGTTCGGTTATTCCCTTCCCCATTACCTCCATGACCCTGGCGAGGAGTCAGCATCTCCTTTTGATATTGCCTCTACCTCTCATTTTCTTTGGCCTCCAGACATCTCATTCTCTCTGATGATTCTAATGCCATCTTCTTCTCCTTTTCTTCAGCCTCCAAATGCCACAGTCTCTTTGCTGATTCTAGCTCCAATTGTTTGGCCTCCAGTTCAAGTCTCTTTAACTTCAGATGGATTTTTAAGTCCTCTGTGGAAACTTTGAACTGTCCATTTTCTGAGACCTGTACATCCCCAAGGCCAGCCTGGCTGTCCTTCTAGTTGCTGGTCTGTGATGCAGCTGTAACTAAGGCTGCAATCATTGTATAGTACATGTTGTCTGTTATATGAATAAGTTATTTTATTAGTAAAAGTTGCTTAAAGTTGCTACAGTATTACAAAGTGCCATGATAATTAATTTTTCAGTGGCGAGCCTAGCCTCTGTTCGAACATAGGGGGAGTGGTGCCATGTATAGGGTCACTCCAGTAAAGGCACAGTAACTAAAATTTATGAGTGAGTCCTGAACAGGAGCACCCTATTCTTATACAGCTTGCAGCAGTACAGTTTTCAGACATCTGAATCAGCAGTGAGATTGCTGTGCAGGAAGGTTACAGTGCAATAAATTCACCAGGTTGGTGCATTCCAAGGTTTCAAAGCTGCAATTGCTAGTTTTGTTTCACCAGCTTTTCAAGTGACTATGGGGGAATTTCCAGCCATCTGCAACATAACAGTTTAACAACCTGTGTTTTTGCTGTGTGGTAAGGCTTCTTCCTTTGTCAAATACAATATGCGTCCCATTAGGGGTCATAGTAGAAAATGTAAACAGAGTTTTACTCTTAATGTATCAGAATGACCATATCAAATCTGGGACAGAATGCAATGCTGAAATAAACAACATATTGCCAAATGTAAAACCTTATTAGGGCAAGTTAATAGCCAGGCATTATGCAAATGGATTACTCAATGTATCAGAATGACCAGCTAACATCTAGAGCAAAATGTAATTTTGATATACACAGCATACTGACAAATGTAAAACCTTATTAGGGCAAGTTGATAGTCAGGCATTATGCAAATGGATTACAGCATTTGACTGGTAACTCAAACAATTGTGGGAGTCATATAAAACTACTTTTTCTGTGCAATATCATAAAAGTACAGTTCAGACTGTTGTTCAAAAGTTAAACTGCAGAAAATAATCTTCTTATGGTAAAGGACCAGATAAGTGTGATACACTTACATTATATCCAGATGTTAAACAGTTATGTCTTGTCACCCCATGTGAAACATTAATTTCAAAGTTAAAACACCAGGAAAATCAGTTATCAACAGAATCTCCTGTAGATCTTGTTTCACCCTTTAGAGAATATGTACAAAAGTGGAATGAAGCCACTGCATACCACAAAACAGATAAGGACAGGGACAAGGTTCATGGTGAATTGACAGAAGAATTTGATAAACTTCTAAAAGACAGACAAAATGAGTTCAGAAAGTTTAGACAAGATATACACACACTTTTTTTCAGAGGTGCACAGGAGCTTTAGAGTCAGCAGAACAGGTTACTGAAAAATATCAGACAACCCGTGCAGAATTACAGAAGAAACTGAAACTCTTAAGCAGCAGTTACAAGACAAGAAAAATCTGGTTATTAAAGAGTTAAAGAAAGAAATTCCAGACCTTAAACAGCAGTTAAAAATAGAAAAGATGAATTAGCTGAGCTGACAGAAAATACTTTACAGCACACTACTTTAATAGCCCAGCTTAAAAAAATTGCAAAAGACAAAGTTAGTAAATGTCATAAACCAAAAAACTTCAGCAGATTTGCACTCACAGTGAAGGTGGCTTTAAAGCATGCTACAGTGGAATAATAAAAACAAATGCCTTACTCAAAAACATTTTAAACTAGCATTCAAGATAATCTATCAAATGTGAAAAGTAAAGGCAGAAACTATTCTAGTGCATAGAGATCAAATGAGAGTGCTTAAAAGCAGTGAAGAAATAAAGCCACAAAAGTGACATGCACATATTTTCTTTTCAGAAGATGAAAATGAAGCTACCTAAAGTGTACCTGTTTGGAATACAGAAGAGCAAAATGCAGACAACAGCAAATGTATATAATGTAAATATATCTGTTTTAAGCGTGTGCTAGCTAGACTAATATCTATTTTGCTTTTTACAATTTTTTGTAATTGTATAATAGCACCAGGGATAGCTGTGACACTGGCAGAAAAGGCATACAAAAGTAATATTGCTAGTATAAAGTTGTACTGGGTAAATTATACTACAAATAGAACTCAAGGTAACTTTTTTTGTCCAGGTGGACAAAAATGTCACATTAAAAACCTTTCTTTTAACCCAAGTGTCACAGTCTGAAAGACAGCCAGAAGACAGGTATCTGTCCAACTTTCACAACATAAAGCAAATGTATTCTGACAAAACAATACTGGTATTAAATACTGTATACTGCAAGGAAAATGGACTTTTTTTCAATTTTACACTGACTATGCAAATAGTACTGCAGAAGGGTCTAAAATAGAGCCACAGGCAAAAAATAAGATCTCATTCCCTCCTGACACTACTGGCTGTAGTGTATGATACTCTTTAATGGGGGATGAAAACAGGTTTAGGTGCATTGAACTTGACTGATATAGAAATATTGGCAAACAGATTAAAACTGACAGGCCAAGATATTTCACAAATTGTACATTTACACTCACAATGGTTACCTACTATATGGACATCACAGGATAGACATATACATTTTCAAAAAGGCATTTTGCAACATTTTAATGACTCTTTGATTAGCAGGTTAGGGTTTGATGTTAATGTTACTAAATTCATAGATTAGACTAAATGTACTTTGCAGTCTTTGCATGTACAAATGCAGATGAATTCAGTGCAAATGAAATTAGTGTCCAATAATGAATATGTGTGGAGAACCATATTTAAAAAATGGGTCCCAAGTACCAACTGGATTGAAATGCATGGGTAGCAAACAGTCTGCATAGATTCATACTGTACAGGAAAAGTTACACATTATAAAATAACAAGTTCAAAAGTAATGTGTCAAGTTGTAGTTTTACCACTGGGTTTTTGACCACCATTCTATCTGTACCATATTGATTTACAAAATAAAACTCACAAAATTAAACATTGTGCTCATATAGCTAATAGACTAATTTTAAATGTCTGTGTATTTTAAATGAAATCCTCAAGTATTGCCTCTTGTAAATATTAGTCTGTCTCTAAACTCTTTGTATGAGGTAATTAACAAAAGTAAACAGTTAATTCAACAGTTGCAAAAAGTTAATAAAACAATTCTAAGTCATAAATTAAGTTCTGTAATTGTAAAAAAAAAAAATTAATCAAGTTAGCTGAAAAATCTGAAGCAGACACTGCCCATAACTGGTGGAACATTTTTACAGGATGGTTTGCAAAGGAAAAAAAGTTGTTAGACTGGATTATATATCCAATTCTGGTAGTAATGCTTGTTATCATTGTACTAACCATGTGGAATTATGTTTTAACCAGTTGTATCATAAGAAACATAAAGGTTTTATTTCCTAATGTGTTTTCTGTAAATCATAATAAAAATTATAATCTGACCAAAAATACAAATCAATGTAAACTGTTTGTGTGTTTTTAAAACAAAAGGGAGAACTGTTACAATATATACATTTAAACACTTGCAATAGTGCATGCACATTTCTGTTAGAATATATATATATATATATATATATATATATATATATATATATATATATATATATATATATATATAAGGGTTAAAACTTTCTTAGCTGAAAATAAGTAGAAAAAGTAGAAAAAAATAGAATAATTAATTACTGTATATGTTTGGCATCCATACTGTGTACCGTGATTAGTATAGCTGCAAGGACAACAGGAGACAACGACGACTATTTAAGTCTTAAAGGTTGCCACAAATTTTACCTTGAAACAGAACAAAATTCAGCTTATCAGCAGACTGCATGACATCAAATACCAAAGTAACACATGGATCCAGGTTTTGTGAGAAGAACTATATAAAGACTGTAAGATTAAATGGTGTTAGCTCAGGTATTTTTGTAGGAATGTAATTTCTGAGGTAAATGGAAAATTATCATCTGTATTTGTATCGAGAAACAAACCTTGTATATTAAAAGTTGTAGGCTGTAATGTACAGTACATGTCATCTTTTATATGGATACATTATTTTATTAGTAACTGCATTTAAGTTGCTTAAAGTAGTTACAGTAGTACAAAGTGCCATGATAATTCATTTTTCAAGTTTGGCATGCCCCAGTCCTTTGTCTTGGCATATCTCAGCCAACTGGCTCCTTGTCAGCTTGCCATACTCCTCTACTAACATCCTTGCTTGCTCTCTCTGACTAACTAAGCTACACAAAATAAAGAAAACTATTGTGATATGAAGCTCTGAATGTCTACCATGTAGCTGATTAAGAGTACAAACACCTTCTTTAGTGACCACTGTTTACAGGCTGCAGGAATTCAATATACACACACCACTGAATCCCAATATGTGATGTGGTGATCCCACCACTGCCAACCAATAAATGTGATGACCCACCACTGGACCAGTAGTCAAGGAGCCTCAATCCTCACCACTGGCACCAGTGGGGGATGTACATTGGGAGGATAGCAAGTACACACACATTATTTCTAGATACAGCTTTCTGCATCAAGTGCATTTTCCCTTAACAGCAAACAGAGACCACAGTCAGTCCGGGGCTGGTTTCTCACTCTTTCTCCAGATCTCCAATAAGACTCACAACTGGCATAGCTATAGAGTTGAGATCTCAGCTGAGTGGCCAAGCCAAGACCTCCATCACCTTCTCTGTCCAACTAGTGCTTTGTGTTCCTGCCCAAGTAGCTGACACACACACTCTTTGATGTTTGACTTATACACACCCACACCTGGTAAAAACTGGCACACTTTGGTCAGACCATAAGGTAGTTATTGCTGCCACCTGCCAACTCCTTATTAGCTACTTGAAGGCCCTTAACAAAGGGTGTCAATCTTACTGTGTAATATTAATATTAATACAGGAGCAAGGCTATTAGGAGTGGCTTACACAGTGATACCAAATAAATATGCAACTACTCTGAAAACTTAAATATGTCTCACAAAGATCAGCCGCAATGAAAGGTTTAAATATATTTAATAATAAATAATAAAAGAGCAAGAAAATGCTCAGTATATATTTATAGAGACATCAGAGTTCAAAACCAGAGGAAATATTTAAAACAACATTAAGGACAGTCTCAAATAAAATAAGAAAAATATGTAAACTATGCTTCACTATATTCCTGACTGAATCTAAGAGAATTATTATACCCTAGTTAATTTACTTAAGAGCAAGGCAGATGTGGTGAATGTATCTTCTAGTTGTCAGGTCCAAGACAGAATACACAATGCTGTGTCTTTCTAAGAGAATTCTTAAATTAATATCTCAAATATTACTGCAGGGACAACTTGCAAAATGACATAATTTCTTGTCATCTGACTCTATCCCTAGATGAAACCACCACTGCTGGAAGCTAGCAGTATTTAGCATCTATATAGACCTCAGATCTTTGGCAGATGCTGGAAGTCATAAAACAATTATATCACTCCACATCTCAAGCCTAGTAATTATTTTTCCTTAAAGACAACACAGATAGCTCCCTAGTATAGACTTCCTGTCTCTTGCTATCGTAAAGTAATTTAATTGCAGATATTTTTCTGAAGTTTTGCTGGACTGAAGTTAGCCTCCTGTATCCCCATTTCCACTATTAAAATATATACATTTAAACAGCTACAATAGTGCATGTACATTTCTGTTCCATTCCAGTAGGGCACACCATGGATATATTTCAAGCACTTTGCAGAAACCTTTCTCAACAAATGACTGCACAAACAAGTGTGATATATACACAACACACAGTTCTAATACAGTTTTGACACAAGCATCATATATAAATCATGTTGACATTCACAAATGACCTAATTATTCACAAAACTCCAGATAGCTGTGCTGGCAGTATCTCCTTTTGTCACAACAGCAACCTGAGTTTTGACCACAATGTGTCCATTGTGCTGAGACAATCATTCTACAACAGCCACATATCACCACATCCAGTTTTACCTTCAAACCTGTGCCCAGATCCTATATAAAACTACTCTTAAACAAACTCAAACCATGCTCTTCTTTAGTTGATGACATTCCAAGTGAGTACCTAAAAATAGCAGCCAGTAGCATTGCCTATCATAACTAAATGCTTATAGATCAGGAATCCCATATTATCTCTCTGTTGAAAAAGTCACACATTATCCCTCTGCACAAAAGAGGAAATTCAACAAACCTTAATAACTTTAGACCTATGGCAATCTTATCTCTCCTCATCAAAATACTTGAAAATTGGATTCAAACACATTTTTCAGACTATCTCCTGCAGGAAGAACCCCTACCACCTACACAACATGGATTCCATCCTTCACATAGTAGTAGCATTGCATTTCTAACCTATATAGATACCATCAATACAGCTAGAGACAACTGCAAACTCATCTCTTCCTTATTTCTAGACTTATCTAAAGCCTTCAACACAGTTTGTCACAGCAAACTTCTACTTCAAATGTCCTCAGTAGGTCTCTCTCAGCCCATCTTTCTGTAGTTCAAAAGCTATGGGCCCAATAGGTATCAGTCAGTAAAATAGCACTCAACAATCTCTCCTTCATCCCAGTCATCACCAGTGTACCACAAGGCTCTATCCTTGGTCCCCTCCTCTTTAACATTTTCACCAACATCCTCTATACATCCACATAACAGGCCACACAAATATAATATGCAGATGATTCCATTCTTATTTGCACATCTGACAACATGGTACACCTCTGAAAAATTACTCAGAAAGCTTTAACAGCCACTAAAACATGGCTTTGCAACTAACAACTCATGCTCAATCCAAAAAAAGGTCAAACGAATACTTTCACCCCCAAATCCCTCTCTCTTGAAAAAAACTATCTATTGATAATACAACCATTAAAGTCACTTCTCATCGCAAATTATTAGGGGTGATAGTGAATGATAATTTTACATTTGACCTGCATATACAAAACTGCATAAGAAAAACTCATCAAAACCTAGGGATGCTTTACAGAGCCCAAAACTTCCTCATCAACGTAACTAAAACTACACTTGCCACTACTTATCTCCTCCTCACTCTTCTTTATGCTGCTTCCATCCTTGCTAACTTCCAGGCTTCACAAAAATTAAATCATACCACTTTCAGAACCCATCACTGTATAGCACTGAAAAGCCTAAATTAGTTAGAACTGCCACATTAACTAACATACACACAGCTTCTTACAACCTATAAAATTATCCAGCATCCATCTGCCTGTCCAGCAATAAAAGACACATTCTACACAATGATTTTTCCAGTCGGTCATTTCGATCCAGTGACCAAAAACTCCTGCCTGTCTACAGACTGAGCAAAACTGCTGGGCATTGTCCATACTCGTACAAGGTTGCTAACGTCTAGAATTCCTTAACTGTATCCATCAGGTTCATACCCTCCCTCCCATCTTTCAAAACCACTCTGAAAGACTTCCTAGCTAAAATCTGGCTTTGTTCTTGCTGAAAACCAAGACAAATTATATCTCTAAATGTGAGCAAGTATCTTTTCCTTCCTTATACTTCCTTACTCACCCTTCTTCATTATTTCCTTACTACTATCAACTTCTATTCCCTGACATTCTCTCTAAATATACCATAAGCCTGTTTTTCCATCACTTCAGATTGCAGTTCCTGTTTGTATTAAACTAACTTACCTTTAATTTCTCTACACACTGTCTAAAATTTCTGTAAATATTTAATGGTTGTCATATACCTTGTACAGATTATTAACCAATGTTTTTATATTATGTCTAATTTGTTATAATTATTTAAACTGCAAATGTTTTTGTTTTAATTTTGAAGATTGTAAAATTATTGTTCTTAAATGTTATGTAATAATTTGGAGCTTTACTCTCTGGGCCTCCACTGAAAATGGCTTCTACCCAGTTGGACTTTCCTGGTAATCAAATGTCAATAAATAAAATACATTTAAGACAAAGAAGAAGCCTCTCTCAGGTTATAACTTGTAGAACAATATCTCTGACAATGAAAAAAGCCCTTAATGCTTATGTAGGTACAATAGACTGGTCAGACCTGTATAATATCACCAATGTAAATTATGCCATGTGCTTTTCTTTTGAAACACTTATTCCTCTACAGAACATAAGCTATCTCTTATTCATCACAAGACTGAGGAGGGCAAACATACCCTCGGTTCTTTCCTAAATAATGAAAAAAAAATTATAGTGACAAGGGTCAAAGCCTGGAATGTGTAGAAAGAAAACCTACAAAACAAACAGTTATATACAAACTTCCATGGGCTTAGAAAGAAAACAGGGATTGCAACAAATTTCACTAAAACCACATTCTTAATGCAAGCAAGAAATATTTACTTTCTTCCTCAAACAATTTTGGAAAGAGCTAAAATGTCTTGCAGACAGAGTTACAGGAACATCTTACTGCTCTCCCACAAACCCAAACAGAGATGACAAACCTTACATAGTAAATATAGGCAGGCCATAATAACAACAATAAGAGACATTAACACCTTTCTTCCTCATCCTCCAAATACACCATCTGTCTCAACTTCTGATGAAATCCATCTGTATATATGAGTCACTTACAATAACATTTTACTTTAAGCTGTTAACAGCCAAGCAAAAAAAAAAAAAAAAAAAACTCTTGACAAATTAAACATCAGAACATGGACTTTTTCTTCTAAAACTACACTCAGCCTTCCTTAGAATGGCTTCAGACTATATAGCCACTTTGCCACATAAACATTTGTACAATTTCTGAAGCTTTTCTCCACAGGCCTTTGCTGAAAATGGGCTCACAAACAGTTAGACTTTCTCAGTAAACAAATGTAAAATAAAATAAAATAAATAAATAAATATACAATCAGTTTCTTACCATAAGTATATTCCTATACTCCCTTATACTTGTCATCATTATGACCACATGCAAAAATCCTTCACCAGAAGGGATACAAGGATTACAGGCCTATTGCAAACCTTTGTCCACTAAGTAAAATATTTCAAAAACTTGTTTACAGACCTTAGACTACATTAATAAATATGGCCTTCTATGTGATAAGCAACATGGGTCTCGAAATTCCTTTAATACAATTACTGACTTCTGTACAAGATACTGTATTCCATAAAATAAATGAATCTAGGTTCACTGAAAACTTGTTCAGGGATTTGACCAGAATGTTTGCAACTGTGAACCACTCACTCTTTCTGAAGATACTTAGCAAATTCAGATTTTATATCATTCTGTTACGGTAGTTCCAAATTAATCTTGCAAACAGAACATTTCAAATTTACACAAAGAACTCCTTCTCATAATTATGTGCTTAAAATACAGGTATTATCCATGTTCAGTTTTGGTTACCTTGCTCTTTCCCTTTTATCAAAAAACATTGCAGTCAACCTAACTAGCCATAATAAAGTAATGTATGCTGACAATTTGTTAATATTTTACAAAGACCCAGATGACCTACTACAAAAGATTCAAAGTAGCTTAAAGGCCTTATCCAAATTGACCTACAATCATAGTTTTTTGATTAATCTAGCAAAGAGTATGATTATGGCCTTTGATATATCATAGAAATAATTTGACATCACCTTATATTACCACAACTTTCTAAGCACAGACACCTGGGTACTATTAAAGACCTTACAATAGCTTTGGCACATCATATTAATAGTATAGTCAGCAAAACTCTAGCTTGGTTAAGACTGTGTTATAAAATATCACATCTACTTTCCCCCACTGCAAGGCTTACTCTAGGAAAAGTATTCTCATAACAAAAATTGAATATCACTTCCTCATAATCACTTTTCATTCAAACTACAATAAACAACATCTACAGATTTGTCCTTCTAGCAGTCAGCACTCTCTTGATAAAAAAAAATGGCTACCAGTCATCACCATTGCTACTCTACTCTTTGGAATACAATTATTCAAGATTGTTAAACTTGGCCAATGTCTCATTTAAAAAAAAGTAATTAATGAGACATCAAGCTTCTGACCTTAGAGATAGTCCAAATAACAAATTCACTCTCATTAGGCCTCTATTTAAAACAACTGTAGGTGAAATGGTCATACCCAAACTTGGATCTGCTATCTGTAACCATCTTTCTGCAGAAATCAATACACATACAACCCTTGCAATGTTTTAAGTCCACATTAAAAGAAAATCTAAAGAAAGCAACTAGCAGTTGCTTTAGACAAATGATTAAAACAGTTGCTCACATTCACTACCAAAACCCATTATGTTTTAATGTAGTTCCTATTCATTAAAACTGCTAGTTATGTAATTTTTGTAAACAACATTTATTTATTTATTTATTTATTTATTTAGTTTACATTTGTTAACCGGGAAGGTCCAACTGGATACATATCCATTTTCAGTGGAGGCTCGGGGAGAAAAGCTCCAAGCAGATAAACATTTAAAATGCAGTATACAGTAATATTTAGCAATTAACAAAATCAAAAGAAAAATACACATAGGTTACATATTTAAGAGAATGGTCTGAGTAAGGTAATATTTACAGAGATATTGAGCAATTTAACAAAAATAAAAAGACAAATACAAATAGGTTCCATAATGAAAAAGGTTCAAAGTAAGGTTATACTTGGATAAGAGAAAGTCAACAATAACGTGGGAGGTGGAGGGAAACTACTAAGGGAGAAGAAAAAAAGAATTGAACATGTAGCAGAAATGAGGGTATAAGAAGATGAAACAGGTAAAGGAAAATAATTTATAAAGAAAGAGAGGAAGAATGAGATAAGAGAAGGGCAGGTTAGGTAGAAAGCAGCAGAGGCTGAGAACTGAGGTTACAGTTCTGATAATGGAAGCAAGAGGTAATATAAAGGGGTAGACGAAATTAACTGAAGAAGGGTATGGAGAGAGAAAAGGGAAATTCTCTTAGATAGCTAAGATGGTTTAATAGATTATATGAGTAATGTCAGGTTAGACTGGGACTAGCTAAGACTGAGACAAGCTTTAGTTGAAACTCAAGTCAGTGAAGTAACTCAGACTGAATAATTTGATTTTAGTCAGGGTTTAGACAAGGACATAGCCAGTTATTGTACATGTGTGTTTTTAGTGATATTTTGAAGTGAAGCCAGGAGCAATTTGGAAGGGAGTTCCATTTTTTACCAGCAGTGTTAGAGAATAAGGAATCTCCAGAAGAGTTGCTGGCTTTGGTAGGTTGTACTAACATTCTGCTGGAAGAGTGAAGGGATGCTAGGTTGCAATATGGGGTAATGAGATTAGCTAGACTGGGGGTGAGGGAAGGTTGGTAGAGGATTTTATGAGTTACTACGAGTTGGTTATAATAGATCTGGTTGGGTAGCTCTAGCCAACCTAATTTTTGAAGATTGTGGCAGTGGTGAGTTCTGTATTCTGAGCCTGTGGCAAATCTTTCTATATTGTTGTAACATTTAGTGATTTTGTTGGGATTTGATTTGGATAAGTTAGTGAGGATGGCTGATGCATAGAGAAGGGATGATAGAAGATGTGTGCGAGCTATGGCTGTTCTGGCAGTTGGGGTTAGAAATTTCTTAATCCTATACATGGAGCCTATTTTTTTGTTTACTGTTTTTATAGTTTTGTCTATATGGGCATTGTAGTTTAGATTATTATCAACGATTATACCTAGCAGTTTAGTAGTTGGTTCTGGAGAAATTATGGTGCCATTCTGAGAAGAGACTGAAAATGTTGGTGGTGTTATCTTACGGGTGGGGGAGAATGATAGAAGTTTGGTTTTGTTTGGGTTTAATAAGAGCTGATGATTATTAAGCCAGTTCTCTACTTTGTTGAAGGTTGTTTGGGATAGGGATTGTAATTCTGTAGTTGTGGCAGAGCAGATTAGCATGGAGTCGTCTGCATACTGTATAGTAGTAGCATGAGGGATAGCTTTGGGCAGGTCATTTATGAAAATAGAGAAAAGGAGGGGACCCATAATAGAACCTTGGGGTACTCCTAGAGTGACAGGTAAAAGAGGAGATAGATGCTCTTTCCACAGGACTGCTTGCTGCCTACTGTGCAAGTAAGAATGGAACCATTTGATTGCAGGGTTTTCTATGGACAGGGATTTGAGAGAGTCTAAGAGTAGGTTGTGGTTAACCATGTCAAATGCTTTTGACAAGTCGAGGAAGAGGGCAGGGGAAAGCAGGTTTTGATTGCGGTTTTGGTTTATTTTGTCAGAGAATGAGAGAAGGGCAGTGGTAGTACTGTGGGCTGGTCTGAAACCGTGCTGGGATGATGCAAGGAGATTATTGTGGGTCAGGTGGTTTAAAAGTTTTTTTTTATGCATTTCTCCATTATTTTGGCTAGAGGAGATGGTATGGCGATAGGTCTATAGTTAGAAAGTTCAGTGGAGTCTCCACCTTTATGAAGTGGAATAATATGAGCTGTTTTCCAAATGGGGGGGGGACATGGGATTCCTGGATAGAATGATTGATTAAGATGGAGATAGGATAAGCTATTACATTAGCAGCTTTTTGTAGAAACTCTGCTGGAAGTTGGTCTGCAGCCAGGGAAGTAGGTTTTAATTTCTTTAGTAAGGATTTGATATAGTCTGTAGGTATATAATCGAATTTTAAGGGGGGGATTCGGCTGATTAGCTGTGCCAGTAGTTGAGGAGCAGGGAGATAGATTATTAGCTAGGGATTTTACAGTTTCGGTGAAGAAAGTGTTAAAGGTCTTAGCTACAGAATCAGGGGGTAGGTGTAATGTTGTTGATGGGGTGGGGGTAGCAGATTTACCTGGGTGTAGTAGTTTATTCAAGCCTGACCAAAATTTTTGAGGTTGATTTTGATGTTTTTGCTGTAAGTTGACATAATAGCTTTGCTTGTCTGACAGGATTGATCTTTTTGCTTCGTTTCTTAATTGTTTGACTAGTTGGTGGGCTTAAGGGGATTTGGTGGTTCTCCATGAGGTCCATGCTGCATTTCTGGCTGTTATTTTTTGTCTAGTAGTATTGGTTAGCCATGGAGCTATTTTATTTTTGGTTCTGACTCTACGTATGGGAGCATAATTGTCTAGGATGGCTAGGAATCTGGTGTTGAAATATGAAACTGCTTGGTCCAGGGGGAGTAGTTTAAGATTGTCCCATTTGAGTGAGCTTAAATCAGATAAGAATTTATTTAGGTTAAAGTTTTTTTTGGATCTGAGAGTTTTAAAGGTGGTTTGGTGGGGCAGGTTTTCTCCTTTTCTCATTATGTAGGTTAGCAGATGATCACTCATGGCTTCAGGTTGAGTGCCTGATTTGTATAACTGTGGTTTGTTATTTACTAAGATTCAGTCTAAGATGCTCTCCTTATTGCTGGGTTTGTTGATTCTAGTGGAGGTAGAAATTGTTTAGGAGAAACCGTGTAAGTTAATGTGGGTAGTAGGGAAGTTAGCTGAACAGGTTGTCCAGTCGATGTTGAAGTCCCCAAGAATGATTGTTTCTTGGGGGTGGGTGGAGGATAGCCAATGGAGGGTACTTTCTAAGATGTTAATGTTATTGCCTGGGGGAATATAACTGCACACTATGTTAATAGATTTGTTGTTATTGAGTTGGATTCTTGAGAGGATATTTTCGGTATTGGTGGCAATTAGGCCTGATGGGATGCTAATTGTGGATAGCTCTAGGGTGGATTTGTATAGAATGGCAACTCCACCTCCTTTTCTACCTATACGATCCATTCTAGTAATATTGTAGCCAGGGGGAAGTATTTCATTGTCAGGGATGGTGGGTTTGAGCCAAGTTTCAGTGAGGCAAAGAATATCAGGGGAGTGGATGTCTATGAGAGCATGCAGCTCTTGGAGTTTGTTTTTTATGCTTCTGATATTTAGGTGGCAAACTAGAAATACTTTGGGGGCATTGTGAGAATTTCTTATGTTAGTGGGAGTTTTTATTTTGGTGTGAGTGGTAGCTGGTGAGTTAGGGCCTGGGTTGAGGTGGATGTCTCCATCAGCTATGAGGTTGGGTAGTAAACTCCTTATAAGTTTGGAGAATTTTAGTAGGAGTTGGTAATAGCTTTTATTCTTTGGGTTTAAGTAATTAGTTTGTATAGAATGGAGAGGATTTGGAGTAGCACAGTGTGAGAAGAGGTGAGGTAGTATTACAGGAGGGTTGTGTGATTGGGTATATGTGGAAGTGACTGATGATGGATGTAGATATTTAGGCAGGTAGTGGAATTCATAGGTGGTAGCTATATATAGTATCAAAATTGGGGGTGTGAGGTAGTACAATGGTTTGAGTTTTAAAGCTGAAGTGGTAGTATGTGTAGATAGTGGTTTGTGTGTTAAGTTAAGAAAAAAGGTATGGTGGTGTATTAGAGTGAGGGTAAGATAATTTGGAAATTGGGATGTGTGAGTGAAGGGTAGGTAAGTGACAGGTTGAAAAGTGGTTAGTGGGAGTGTCCAATCACTGGGGGTGTGATTTGGTAAGTATAAATGTAGGAGTAGTGGGGGTGGGTGAGAATTGGGGGCAGGGTAGAGGAGCAGAGTGAGCCCGCAGGGCGAACAGAGAAGGTAGAGCTAGAGAAGGACCAAGTGCAGGGAAAACAATCAATGAACTGCTGATTGTTAGGGTAAGTTAAAGGAGATAGTGAAGTGTGTAGTAGCAGTGGAAGGAGGAAGGAGTGTAAGTGGGTCTATCAGAAAGTTAGAAAAGGGTGTTTGGTAAAATCCTGTATGCTGGAGGTGAAACAGGCAAAGGGAAAGATCCTGGAAGGGGGTGGGGGGGCTGCCACCTAGTGGGCAAGGGGTGAAACTGCAACCAAGGCTGAACCAGAATGCAGCTCTAAGGAGAAAGGTAGTTATACACATACAAAGTTAAGGAGGCTGTATGAGTAGGATATACTATTTGTAGGGAGGGGGAAGGGATTAGCTGCTGGCTGTCCTGGCTATGGAGTTAGCAGTAGGCACCTGATGTGTATGTAGCAAACTTAAATGTAGATAACAGTCAGTATGAGACGTACTTTCTTGAGTTCTTTAGGGAGAGATGACCACAGAGGTTTGTCTCTTTTCCTTAGCTTAGGGAGGAGGCAGCAGTCCTGGACAGAATAAATACCCTAGACCTAGTACTGGTCAGGCGGTTGTTGAGCTGGGTACACAAAAGGAGAAGAGAAATGTGTTGAAATAGGCAGTGGGACTAAACATAGACTGAAAGCAATATATATGGTAAAAGACTATATATATATATATATATGAGAACACATTAGCCAAAAAATGCAATAGGTCATTATCCAAAAAAATTTAAGTTAACACAAGCTTAGGCAAGGTAGAAGCAGACTATAAGCAAACTAAATGGTAAAATACTGCACATTTGAAAACAACATTTGCCAGAAAATGCATAGGTCATTATCCAAAATTAGTTATTTAATTTAGCACAGGCTTAGGCAAGGTAGAAGCAGTTAGTTAGAGACTTTGAGTTCTTCAGGTTCTAAATATCACCGTATCAAATAGCTCAAGTCCGCTATCATTCAGCTTAATCAGCAACTCTAATAACCATTAAAAATAAAGTCTTTGTTGAAATGCAGTAAGCCCCCAATAATATCTAGCATTCGGCGTTGAGATAACACTATCATCTGCTCAATTAGCTGAAAATGTACATTAATTGACCATTCATCACATGTAGCGAGAAATAGCTACCCAGAATTTAGATAGGCAGTTTGTAGTCTTAATCTACAGGGTTAGTTAGGGCTATTAAAACCTTGTTGGGCATGATAGCATCCAGGGAAGAGTTGCAGCTGCCCCTTGGGATATGCTCTACACAATGGAGGAAAAAACAACGCTCAAATTCCCCTTTAACACTGCGCCGACTGCAAGGTTAGCTAAGGCATTAAAGAACTTTGTTAGGTGTGAATCATGACCAGGGTAGAGTAGCAGCCACACCTTGGGATCTACACTTCACAAAGTGAAAGTGATGGTGGACAAAAAAGCACTCAAATTCCCCAGTAACAATACGCAGACTACAAGGTTAGCTAAGTCCGTAAAGAACTTTGTTAGGAGTGAATAGCGACCAGGGTAGAGTCGGAGCCACACCTTGGGATCTGCTCTTGACAAAGTTAAAAATAATGGTGGAAAAGGACACTCAAATTCCCCTTTAACCATACGTAGACTACATGGCTAGTTAGGCACTTAAGAACCTTGTAAGGAGTGATAGCGACCAGGGTAGAGTCGCAGCCGCACTTTGGGATCTGCAATTAATAAAGTTAAACCACTACCAGAGTGTTTTAGGCAGTGCCAGAGCTTCTGGGCAAAATATTTATTGAGCCTCCAGAGAAGCACGGACACTAATGGAGGATAGTACACTCAAATTCCCTTAATAATACACAGTCCACTAGGTAGGATAGGACAGTTAAAAAAAAACCTTGAAAGGAGAGATAACAACTAGTGTAGTTCACAACCACCCTTATAATATTCCCTGCACAGTCAAAATGCTACCTTTCCTTATCTTAACATAAGAAGAGCAAAGCGCGATACCTCTATGCAATACCAATATGCCTGCTATAAATATCAAATTCCATAAACAATGCATCTCATGCTGTAAATATTACAAATAGCATACAGTCTATTTTGTATACATTGCTACTGTACTGCTCTGTTATTGTAGTTTTCCTCTTTCAATTTACTGTTTTATTTTAGGCTCTAATTATAGTTGTATTATAATTTTATACTTTGTTTATATTCTACAACAGCTTTTAATGTCTATTGATTGCCATTTTAGCTCACGTCATAGCTGAAAAATGCCTGTCTGCCAACCTACTTATCCTGTTATAAAATTGAAACAAATAAAATAAATAAATAAATAAAACTGTAGTAGAGGAGATGACCTGGATAATAGTATCCATGCCATTTCTTCTGCTATACAATATTATCATTAGAAGAAGCCAACTGAAAAAGCAGATCAGAAGTTTATTTGTCTAAATTATAAATATTCATTAGTTCCATTCCTGAAAGTGAAGCCAGTCCATTTGTTAAACAAATGAAAATTTTTAAATTATGTACTTTAAGGATTGGCTATCTTTCACTTAAACCAGGTTACATCTTGGTCACACTTAATTATAATGAAGCTCACAATGGTTGCTTTGTAATCATGTGGAGTTCTGAAGTGTGTTCACTGGAACAGCCTGTTGTTAAAAACTTGCTTATTAACAACCAATGGCCTGATCTTTCAATTGGCAAAATTAACTTGATGTGTTGTTTTCTATGCTGCTGATGATCAAGTGTCCCATGCTTGATGATGTATATAATGATTCCCCAAAGTTCTGTCTTCTAAATTACTCAATGCCAATAATTCCATTATGTTGTCTACATTTGACATTGTCAGGATTGTCACATGTGTTATTACCCTTACAAATAGGTTTAATAATGACTGTTTTCCAATCAGATGTTACTTGAAATTAATTAATATTGGCATTGAAAAACAAATTTAGTGGTACTACAATTTTGTAATCTGTGTTTTTAGGCCTCTTTTGGTTATGCCATCACTGCCAACTGGGTTTGTAAAACCAAATTTCTATACCAGACCAATTACCCCATCCTTGGAAAAGGTTATGTCCTTTAGGGCATTTCTATCCACTTGAGGTTTGGATGGACTGTAGCTAAATGCATTCATCACAAAGAATCAGTAAAAACAATTTAATTTCTTACCCGTATATCAGTTGTGATATACCAACATTTCTTCTCCTAAGATATTTAATAAATATTTTCTTGCCAACTTTTATATTTCTAATAAGATTGTCCTTATAGTGTATTTGGTATTTTTAGAGTTATATTTTATCATTTTATTTAAATAATTAATTCTAGCCATAGCAATCCTGCCTCTTCAAATCCAGATGTTTTTTTCATAACTTTTTTCTAACTTTAATTAATCTTCTGGTACATGCTACTGGAACACAAATCAAGTGGATAAACCAAGCACCGTTCATAGGAACTCTCTTCTTCTTCTATCTGAACTCATGCAGTGAGTCTTTCAAAGTATATATTTCAGATACAGTTTTACCATCAAATAAGGTGTACGTTGTATCCTATTTACATATGCCCCAGTGCTAATGTAATCGAGCAAATGATACCTAATATGTTTTAGCCCACTATGTTTATTGACTCTCTATTTATGATTACTTTTGGCTAAGATTCTATAGAATATAGATTTAATATTATTTGATAGGTCCTTCACCCTCTATTTACTCCTTGAAGATTCAGGTCTTCTGCAGTTCTGCCTTTTTTTGTATTTGCAAAATAAATTAAATCAGTAATTTTAACCAGATGATTATATCTGGATTTTAGATAGTCTGTATAACCTGTAACTCAAGGAGGTACATGTTTTACATTGATTAAGGCACATATGCATTTGACTGAATTAGCTGAGTTATCAAAAAAAAAAAAAAAAAACCTCAGAGAGTGTTAAAAACGTCCAAACAAGCAACATGAATCCCCCTCTCCTTGGTCTGTTCTAGTCTTTCTATTGTACTCAAAAAAAAAAAACATAGTCAGAAAAGTATGGTGTCCAAGCCAGCTCTCTAAACCATGTCTCAGTTAAAATTATAATTATAATAATAATAGCTGCATTATAAGAAGTCAAGCAATTAACCAACAGTAAAGCTCTGTTATGCTGACTTTAAAATAATTAATTGATGTAACCTTTATGTCAGGCTTGGGGTAGTCAGGACTGTTTAAACAAAAATTGCAAAACTGACTAATTCCTTATTGAGTTGCTACTATCCTTTTTCCATCTTTCAAGAAATAGATCCTAATCTTTGACAAATGCTGTCTATTTATTCAAATGCCAGTGTGTTAATAATGGTTCATCTATTATTATTTATTTATTTATTTTATTTATTTCAGTTTGATGACCGGGGAAGTCCACTGGGCTATGAAAAGCCTGTTTTCAGTGGAGGCCCGGGGAGATAAGCTCCATGACACAGTTAGAATTACAATTACAAGTCAATTACAAGTCAATTAAAATGCATCTTTTTAATGTTCTGACTTTGGCTATATTTGCATTAACCCATAATATGTTATAGTTAAACTTTGTTAGAAAAACTGTATGCAAATTGTCAGAGAAAGCAACAATTCTCCCCATACCTGCTGTCATAGACAGCAACTTACATATTTGTATTATATGATATACAGTATATGGATCAGTCAAAATACAGAGGATTAGGATCAGGTGACTGATCCTAATGAGCACATTATGTGTTTGAGACATGGATGCCAAGAAAAACTCTCAAGGTGACTGTGACACCCATGCACTGGCCCAGCAATCAAGGAGCCTCAATCTTCACCACTAACACCAGTGAAGGGCATCCACATTGGGGAGGATAACAAGTACACACACAGTAAAGTATAATTTCCCTCAAGAGCACACAGAGATCACAGTCAGTCTGGTAGTGTTTTTTTCCCTTTCTGTCCAGATCCCCAATAAGACTCACCACTGGCACAGCTTTAGGGTACAGATATCAATTGAGTGGTCAAGCCAAAACCTCCAGCACCCTCTGTGTCCAACCAGTGCTTCATGTCCCTGCCCAAGTAGCTGACACACACTCACTTTAAGATATGAGTTATATACAAACTCACAGACACTCCTGGGGAAGGTTGGCACAGGTTCTCCAACTATGCCCCTTCCTGCCAGTCTATAAGGTAGTACCAGCTGCTACCAACCACTATCAGCTATTAAAAAGGCCCTTGCCAAAGGGTGTGCAATTATTACTGTGCAGTATTATTATCCAAATAGTAAGTGTGACTGAGCAGTAAGACTATTATAGTGGCTTTGTACAGTATCACTATATACATGCAATGTACTCTAGAGCTTAAATTATCTCTGCACAAAACAGCCACAGTTGAAAGGTTTAAAAATATGTAATAATAAATAATAAAAACACAAGACAATACTTCTTACTACACAATGCTAGTCAAGAGTTCAGAGATCACAGGAAATGTTTAAAATAATACAGTAGTATAGTTCTGACATCAATACAGAAAAACAGCTAGACTAAACTTACTATTTTCTATCTATATCTAAGAGCAATCATATTTCTAAATAAATTTACATATAGAGCAAAAGCAGATTAGTGGTGAGCTGTTGTTAGCTTTAGACAAAATCCAAAATGCACTCTCCCTCTGTCTCTGAGAAAGTCTTTTAAATTGATAATACATCCTGCTAGCTCATTTTAGATTACATCATTCTTAACAATTCTCTGGTTTCCCAGGCAAATAGAAACTCTATATTTACATTTCTTAGTAAGCTTGCACCTGGTCAGGAAACCCCAGCAATGAATGACATTATATATGTAAAATCTAACAATTAACTCTTGTCTCAAAAGAATAGAAAGAACCTGCTGGTTCAAACACCACAGCTCCGAGGCCTGAGATCAACAGTCATAAAATGCTTGACTTATCAGCTTTCTTACAGCAGAATGCACTATTACACTTTTGCAATTCAACATCCAATACAGTCTTCTCACATTTAAGAGAACAAGCCTATGGCTTTTATTAATATTTACAAAGACATAGAATTATCTACAAAATTCTATCTAGCTAGACTGGTAGCCTTCAAATATCTTCACAGTGACTGTTGGCATCTATCTTAAAAACACGTAGTTTTTCATTATGGACAGAGATGCAAACATAATTCTTTATAGTACATGGATATTTTACTTCCCCATGTGCTACTAGTTAGTCTAAAATTAGATTAAAAAGTGTGATGTGTTATACTGGCTTTGAAGGCCTGTGAAGCAGTAGGGAAGTGGTTGATGCCAATACACATTCCCTGTGTAAGGGAGGCAGTGTTAACTAAAATACTTGATGTTTTTTAGTAGACAGCAGGCAGAAACAGTAGATGAAACAAACCTATTTCATGTCCTGCTGCTGCTGTTTTGTGGTCAGTGATGTCTGTGTTTAGTGAAGATGTGATGCTAACAGAACCTAACTTGTTAAGCATTGTTAAGGTTGCGTATCACACTATAGCAGCACTGAACCAGGATATAATCTGATCATTTTCTGACAGTAATCAGAGCTGTCCATGCACTACAATGTTATGCATTATGCACTAGTACATAGCTGTATTTCCTACCATCTTTAAAGAGTCTTCTTATTGATTATTTAAGCCTCAAATAAATTTGTAGATGCCCTGCTGGTATTGTGTCTTTTGCAGATGTAATAATCAATGACTTTCATTATGGAAAATACTGTGATAGAAATCTCATTTTCTTTTTCTCTTTAGTTTCTTGAGTTTCATTAAATTGCTGTTGTAAACTAATCTTGTTAATAATAATACACAATGTATCATGTAAGCTATTTTGCAACTTGTTTCAATCTTTTAGAATTGTATTTGATTTAATATCTGCATTTTTTGTACACTTATACCAAGTGTTAAAAGTCACGTCTAATTGTTCCAACAACAAGAGATCATTTTTCTTCTTTTCATCTTAAATATCCCAATCATATATATTACTGCAGTGAGTTCCCTTTTTTGGTCTTCTTTGTGGCAGCGTCTACTAGAATCTGTATTAGATTGATTGGTGCTTCTCCCATCTATATCCCCACTGTATTGCTGTCATTATTCTTGTATTTGTTGCCCACTCTATTTCTTTTCTCACTAAAAGATATACTACCATCAACCCAGACCCTTGTTTGCTAATTTGCCAGTAACTGTATTTTTATTTTTGTCTAAATCACCACTCTGATATACATTAGTTGACATATTCTCAAGAATGAGTTATTGGCACATCACATTTATATCCATTCCACCAGCCCACAAATCTTTATCAACAACCACTTTGCATTTATTTCTCAATTTGCTATATTTTATTTTTGCTTTCCCCTTTCTCCCTACAATTTGGTGTAGAGATTTTAATGTTTCTGTCCAGTTTAGACCACTTAAATCATCCAAGGGGATACGAGTATTCACTGCACTGTTATAAGTTTTTGAAATGTGTTTTGGGGTAATTTGCCATGTACCAACTAGAGATTCATTAGATTTGCTGGAAGTGGGTTTACCAGAATTGCCATCTGTTAGGCTTCTTACTACAATATGATACTCCTGTTTCCATTTAGTAATGCAAGCCATGATGTGTTCCATGCAGCACATAGCAGGCAGGGGCAATGCAGTTAATCGGCTACTTGTTTACATTTAATAATCGGGTGCAGGTCAAAAATGTTGACTAAAAAATCTCTGTTAGGAAAATAAGCTACAATACACATAATTCTGTGTAACTCTTCAGCATGACATGCCTGACACTTGCATGGTTTTTCTACCATTGTACTACCAATAATCAGGGATCTAAGGAATTAAAAAAATATATGTCTCATAGCTAACGCAACAACACTCAATGAAACCAGTAAGCAAAGTTTTAAACAAATATCCTGTAACTCTTCATGATAATTTAACTCACATTTATGGATTTTCCCACCATTGCTTCTAGCAAGACCCAGTAATTCAATGAACCAAAACACTGTAATATGCCTTACAACTGCACCTTTACTAAGTGAAAAAAGCCTAGCCTCATGGTACCTATTATTAATTTATTTATCATGTATTTATATATGTATGCCTGTATTTATGAATTCATTTATTTATCTATTTATTTATTTGAATGTGTTGTTTGCAGTAGAGCATTGATTCTAATGAACCAATTTCAGTCTCAGCCCCAAAATGCAGGTGCAATAAATAGAATACAAAATTTACAGACTGGCAACAAAAGGCAATGCATACATGATATTATAAATATCATATATAATTATATTATAAAAATGCCTGAACTTTTGGCGATCATTGCTTGCTTATTTAGCTTTCTTGTTTGATTCAAGATGCAAAAAAATATTGCATAATTTTTAGGAAAAAGAAAGTGGTGCTGAAAAAGTGAGAGGAAATGCAGGTGTTGGTAATTTGGGGTATAATTTCCTAGATACCAAAATCATTCTACCATAACAGCTTTAGATTTTTTTTTGGGGGGGAGGTCATAGACAGAGTGGTAGTAGGTTTCAGCAACCACCCAGTTTAAATAATAGACTCTAAAACAATGATGCATTCAAGCATACCATCTCCATAAGAGTAGTGGAATAAAGCCCTATGACCCCAGTTAATCCAGATACTGTTAGCAATGTGAGCACTGGTGAAAGTGGCTGGGTAGAAAGAGAAGAACATTCATACAGTCCCTGCTCACCTGTCTCTGTGTGAACGGTGCATAGTGCATGTCCTTAAGTACAGTCTCCAAGTTAATATCCCTGGAAGAGCCAGAGAATACTAGAGGTGATTTGCCTTCAAGACAGCAGGGCAACTGTGGGAAAGCTCTCACATGGAAGCAGAAAACCAAGAGCTTCACTGATGACCTTTTCATGAGATCCTTTGAGAGAATGCAGATAAGTGCATTGGGGACAATCAGGGCATAAACAGAAAACATTTGATTGTCCAAAAGAATGATGGCACCTCTTCCACAACCTGACCATTTCTTCTTGTTAGAAGCCATGGATCACAGGGTTCTCCCTTACTGAAAAAAAGAATGAGTCAGTTGTGTAAATGGGAAAGAAGCTTCATAGTCATCAAGGGATAACATGAGCCAGATGACACCAAGACAGAATAGTAATACATTCAAGAGTGCACAGAACAGTTATAAGAAAATTGTAACAGTTAAAATTGCCAAACTGTGGAACACTCTTCCTCAACCTATGGCTAAAAACCCCAGCATTCATGAGTTTAAAAACCTCCTTAAGGAACATCTAGCAAACCACTGGCTCTGCTCCTGCCATATTCCTGGTTAAGCTACCTACTACTCTCTTACATTACTCTAAACTTGCTCATTCTCACAGCTACAACCATTAACTGCTGAAGGCTATCTTGTTTCTACACTTGGTTTCAGTTATCCATGTATACATACATACTGCTTTGTCTTTAACTGTTATGCAGACTGTATTTATCTTGCAATTACTATATCACACTGTTCTCACTATTAACTCATGCAGCCAATTTTTATCACTGTGCCATTTTTGTTAAATTTGTTAATTATTTGCTAATTATTGTTATATATCTAATTTCTTTACTGACTTGTTCTGTACATTGTTGATTAATACATGTTCAATTTGATTGTTTAATATTGTATATTTTATGTATGGCATGGAGATTTTCTCCCCGGGCCTCCACTGAAAATGGGCCTCATGCCCAGTCAGACATTACCCGGGAAACAAACAAAATAAATAAATAAAAATAAATAAATAAATAAGGCAATTCTTATGCAGGCTGTTAAATAATCAGATGGCTAATTAAGACAGCTAACTTATTCAGTATGTAGGGAAATTAGTGGAGTAGATGTCCCAAATAGTCATTTCTAGCGATCATCATCACCACTTCTAAGTTTTGCTGTTTTTAGTATTTGTTTTTGCATCTCTCTATATACAGCATAGCCTGAAATTTACAGGTCTAAATTCCCATTCCTGAAAAATCTACCAGCTTCATCACTTAATTATTTATTATTTCACAGCATTGTTATATTTGATATTCCCTGTCTGGAGAATGAAGACTTCAAAGCAGAAATCACAATTGTGCTTTTTGTTTCTATCAGTCTACTTATTTCAGGTAGCTTGGAATAATAATCTCCACATATAAGACAGATGATTTATTTGAAATGCTGCACTCATTCTGCCCTTGGAATATGTAGTATTGGATAGGCTTGTATATCTTTCTTTTGGAAATTAGATAAATTGTAGATGACACAGCACTGCATTACCTCTCCATTTGAGTTTGTACTCCTGGCCAACATATTACATCACTTTCTCTTTCTTTGCAAGTTACTCAGGTGTGATTCACATATCCCTACCAAGCATTTATCTTTTGAGCTTAGTGAGGCTATTATTCTCCCATATTAAACATTAAGCCTGGGAAGTAAACTAAGACTGACATTCATTCCTTACTGATGTGTTTTGCTCAGCCTAGACTCGTACTGCAACTTCTTTCAGTAGCTTAATTTCTATGTTAGTGTCAGCATATCTCTCAAATTCCTTCATTTGTGTCATTGGTCACTGAAATATTGCCATAAGAAGGCTTAATTCTTTCTCAACTGGTTGTTCATAATTCTCAGGTACATATGCACTGCTCATAACTATTATTTTAATGTCTTTGTTTCATCAGTTTCATTTTCAGGTCATACATCTTCAGATTCAATAACATCTTCTACAATCTTAAAAGTGTTTTGTGTCTAGACTTTTTGGATATAGGTTCATAGGTTCATAGGCAAGTACTTAGGCTAGCTGCCCTTGTGGGCCATTATATGTTTTGCAAGTTGTCCGTGGTTAGTTTCTACTCAAGCTTCTTTTTCATATACATGTTTATGGAATTACATCTATACAGTATTGCTAATAGCTCCTTTTATGTTTAAGTATATTTATTTTGTGAATCTGTAAATGATCTTGACTGATTGGCAAGTGAGCTGCTCTCTTGCAGGTTCACAGATGATATATCATTCTGACTGCCATCTACTTGCAACAACATAACTGTCATATTTAGATCATAATATTTTTAATGTTGTTGCAACTGTAATTTATTTCTTGAACATTTTAAAATACTTTTCTTCATAGCTCCATTTTCATTCTACATCTTTCTCTAACAAAGTTCTCAGTGGTATTAGATAAGAACTTTTGTACTACTTCTTGGTTTCTGACTTTTCAATTTGCACAACTGATCTGTTTTTTTTTTCTACACCGTTCTTTAGTTCTTCTGTTTTTAGAATATTCACTTAATTTCTTGCCCAGTTATATTACTGTAAGCTACTAACTAGTAATTTTCTGGAAGCAAATACCCCTGGCATAGCATCACAATTCATTTGTACATGATATTATCTTAGTAAAATTCTCAAGTCTATAAATACATTATCATCATGAGGAATAGCACAGCTATGGCTTTGTGCAGTAGTCAAGATGGCTCTGTGACCGTGTGATTGTGCTTTTATACATTCACTCCGTGTCATTCTTGCCTTCTCACAAGCCAATGACACAAAATAAGCAGGATTAGCTTTTTTTAAGCGCAGTGATTTGAAACAGGATCTTACAATTCTTTTTTTAATTCAGTGTATAAGCTTCTGTTTCCTTTGATTTAATGGCTCCACTTGATGCCCTAGATATGCTACCACTGTGCAAACAGTTTTCCTTTCTGAGCTTTTCATCTCCTATGTTTCAATAGAATCTGCAGACAAGATATTATATTCTGTACCTGTGTCAAGTTTAAATTCAGCATTTTGCTTATTAATTCTCTTCTGCCCTTGCTTGTATTATTGTAACTCTGACTCAGAGGTATTGTTGGACTTCCTAGTGTTTGTACATTTCTGTGTAATAGTACCAACAGTTAGTGCATGCTCATGTTTCTCTTTAGCTACATTACATTTGCTTTAAAAACACCTGTCTTCAAGTTTTAAACATCTTTTACAAAATGGTTCTTTCTACAACAGATTCTACAAATTGATTAAAACAGGATGATGCATCCTCTAATTTGTATAGCAACACTTAGTACATGAAATATTAATTTCAACTTCACCATACTCTCTGAGTACATTATGACTTTTTCATCTCCATTGCTGTTACAGCATACTTTCAATGTATTTCTTACCTTAGCTCTTTTATTTGAAGCAAGTTATAGGCTCATAGGTGTGTACCAGGCTAATGGCCCTGGAGCCTTTACAAACCTAGCCCATAGGATTACCCTGGCATCATGCCACACGACCTTAGTTCCTAGTGCCTGTATTGAGTAGAGCCACTGGAGTGATCCCCGGAGTGAATTTTCTATTTTACATCCACTCATCAAGATTTGTCTTGAAGAAGGTCAGTGAGGTGCTCTGCTTGACATGTATGGGAAGTCTATTCCATAGCATGGGCAGTCTCTGGATTATGAACCTGTCCCTCCAGCATGTTCTGTTGATTGTGGTAATGAGGATGAGGTCTCTGGAGCGTGTGGTGTGGAGGGACTGGGATTTCTTTAGATGAAGGATTTCTAACAGAGCTGGGTCAGACATGGCTTTGTAAGTCAAGCAGAGATCGCCTCTAAGTAGGTGAAATGAGACAGAGAATAGTTGGAGTTTTTTGAGTATGTCCATATAGGACAAGTGTTTAAGGCATGGGATCCTCGTTGTGAGGTACTTTTACAGCCTCTCCAGTTGTTGCAGGTGTCTAGCGAGGTACATGCCAAATGGGGCATTGTACTCGATGATTGGCCTAATGAGGAAAGAGTAGAGGGAGACAATGACCTCTTTTTTCCTGGATGCAAAACCCTTAGTAATGAGATGTGCCACATAGAAGGACTTTCTGAACACAGTGGCAATGTGGTAGTCAAAAGAGAGGTTGCTGTCAACCTGTGTTCCCAGATTTCTTATAATGCCTTCTGTGTTCAGTGGGCTACCATCAATGTGGAGATTCAAGGGAACTGGGTTTTTCCAAAAGGGGATGACAACACATTTTTTGGCATTGAGCTTAAGGCCATGGTTCTGACAGCAGTCATTGGTCTCATTGAGGCATTTCTGTAGGATGTCAACTCCACTCATCCAATCATCTGCGAAGATTGTCAGCCAGAGTCCCTTTGTGTTGGCCTGAACTTCAGAGAAGTAGATACCAAACAGGAGAGGACCCAGGACCGAACCCTATGGGACTCCACTTGTGACTGGTCGGCAGTCTGACTTGGAGTCAGCTACTTTCACACTGTGGGTTCTATATGTGAGCCAGTTTGCAACCCATCTAGTGATATAGGGGTTGATGCCTAGCTTACTGAGTTTTTCTATGATTCCTGAGTGGGGAATGGCATCAAAGGCCTTGGCCAGATCAAGGTAGGCTGTATGAACCACCTTGCCTTCATCCACAGCTCTAGTGACTGACTCAGAGAAGTCGACCAAGTTAAGCAGGCATGATCTACCCTTCACAAAACCAAACTGTGCAGGATCCAGAGTTGGAGATTCCCTACATCCTTGTTTATTAGGTCCATGATGATGCGTTCCATAGCTTTGCATATCAGACTCGTCAGGCTAATGGAGCGATAGTTCCCGGGGTCTGTAGTCACTCCTCCTTTGTGGAGAGGTATGACTGTAGCAGCGCCCCATTCAGTAGGGACAAAGCCTGAGGTGAGGCTGTGATTGAACAGGGCACACAGGTGAGGTGCCAGTTCACTCTGTAGTTCATGTAGAACACAGCCAGGGATACTGTCAGGCCCCATATAAGCTGTATTCTTGGCCTTGGACAGTGCTGTTTTAATCTGTGCAGCAGTAATAATGTGTGCCTGGCAATCTACTGGTATTGTGATTGGTCCTTTGGGGGGGGTAAAGTTAGCACTGAATCTGTTGGCCAGTATATTGGCAATATCTGTTGGCTTGCTAAAGGAGGTATCATTGTGCAGTAGCTCTCAGCAAATCTAGGTATTGCTGTGGAGATTCTTTACATAACTAAATAAGGCCTTGTGGTTGTCTTTACTATCTGTTACAATTCTGTTTTCATAGTTAGCTTAAGAGGATTTGATGAAGGATCTCAACCTTTTGTTGAGGCTGATAAGGGTGTTTTTCCAGTCTTGGAACTTCACCTTATTCCGCATTAGTTTCCTCCATCTGTTGTAGAGTTTGTTTATGGCAGGGGACTACCAGATTGGCTCTCTTTTTTTGGAGGAGAGCATCTTGGTTCTATTGGGTATAGTGAGATGCATGCATTTGTGTACGTGTTCATACAGTGAATTGGTGTATGATTCCGCAGTCATGCAACTATTCTCCATTTGCATGGGTGCCGTGAACTTAGCCACCTCTATTTTTAGGAGGCCAAAGTTAGCTTTAGAGAAGCTTTTCATGGTGGTTACCTTTGTGGGGTGGGGGGGTGGGAGGGATATGGATTTCCAAGGTGATTTGTTTGTGGTCGGATATAACCAGGGAAGAATTGACTATTGGTATAGAGCAACAGTCAACCATTTTGGTAATGACCAGGTCAAGGATGCTGCTACCTCTAGTGGGGGTAAGAACAAGCTGGGCCAGGACATTGGAATTAATGAATTCCAGAAAGTATTGGGCAAGTGTATTGGTACATGAGTATTTTTCCTAGTTAATGGAGGGGTAGTTGAAGTCAACCAGGTTGAGAGTGTTAGGTTGGACCCTAATATTCTCCAGGGTGCTTAAGAACATAGAGTGTGAGTCTTGGGACATGGTTGGGGACCTATAGCAGGCTATGACTTGAATCGCTGTTTTACCCAGTGATAGCTGCACCTGAAATATCTCAGATGCGTTATGTTGGGCTACAAGTCTGGAGGTGTGTGCATCTTTTATGAATATGGAAACACCATCGCCTTTGGAGCTTCGGTCCAAGTTCTGGGGCCAAAAGGTGTGGAATGAGTTATAGCCTGGTAGTGCAGGGGTGCTTTCTGCTGCCTTAAACCAGGTCCTGTTACAGCACAAATGTCGATGTTCTCCATTTTAAGGAGTGCTTCAAGCGAGTGCATTTTGAGATTTAGACTTCTAGCATTGAGCAGCATGACTCTCAGATTGCATTTGTTGTAGCTGTTATGGTAGTAATTTGGTCTTTGGAACACTGCCTAAAAAAGGCACTATGGGGGTAGCAAGAGCCTTGGCCAGTATCCAGAAGCCCAGGGGTGACAGATGCAGGCCATCTCTGGCAAAGTTCGTGGTCTGTCAATCATGTCATCCCAGGCAGACAGATTCTGGATCCCCTTAGAATGGCACCAGAAACTTAGCCAGTTGTTAAAATCAATAATTTTCTGCTTGTACTGTGGTATCATTCTGGGTGATGGTAGGATGGTGCTCAGGGCTAGGGTTATACCCGCCTGAGCTACATAATCTGGGAGCTCCTCCATATCACTTTGCATGTAATCCAGGGAGGTACATCTCAGGTCATTCACACCCACATTACAATGACAGAGTCATATTTGTGCCCGTTGTTCAGGGACCAAAGTGCATGCATTATGTAGCGGATCCTGGCACCTGACAGGCAGCTGACTGTTACTTTCTCCTTATTCAACCTAGTGGGTGGGACATCAGTGTGCCTCACTATTGAGTCAGCTATGACCAGTGTGTTGGGCATGCTGTTTTGCCTTAGGGGCTTTGGTTGAGTGGCACACTGTTTAGGAGAGTTATGTGTCTCATGTTTAGTGTTGCGTTGTGGTGGTCAAGTGCATTTCTGCCTTGAAGGTCTCTGCTGTTTGGGTAGATTTTTTATTGAGAGGCTGTGCAAAAGTGGGTGCGTGGTTTGTGTTTTTATGTGAAGGTAGTGCTGGTGTGTATTCTGGAGGGCTATGTGATCCATGTGGTGTGGTGCAAGTGTTGACCTTCTCTTGACCAGCTATTCCAGTCTTGGCTTGAGAGTGCGTGGCTTCCAATTTGGATATATAAATGCATCTCTCACAAGTCTGAGTGTTAGGAGATAAGACGAGAGGGTTGTCAATGTACATGAGGCAGTTGCTACATTGCCTTAGGATTCCCAAGTTCACCAGATTAGTAGTAGAAAACACAGGGAACTGACCTTTAGACATGCCTGGATGGCTGGGCATTAATATGTACTGGAGCTGTTTCCTTGTAGAATGTTTAGTGCACTTTTATTCGCTACAATAATTCCTACAAGAAGTCTGGTAAAGTGCTAAACTAATAATTTAGTAAAAGTACGTATAAAAGAAAACAATGTTTCCGGTCTCTAAAGTGTCCTTCGGCAAAGCATAAAGTGAAAAATGTAGAGTATAAACCTCTGGACACACCACGAGAAGTTCAAATACTTTTATTAAATAAAACGATGTATAAGATAAGCGCTTTCACGTGCTGAATGCGCACGCTTCTTCAGATCTCAATTGTATCACAAACTGTCTGTCCTTTTAAAATAATCATTAACCTATAAAACAGCTTTCTCAATTAAGGATATAATTAACAACATAAAATAAAAGAGACATGATCATTCTTTGGTAGCATTGCATCGTACTATAGGATAATCCATCGTTTCTCTAACTTATATTCAAGTTAACCTAAAAAATATATATATTCATATTAAATTGCATATTGCATAGGTCTTTGTTCAGTCATAGTGGTACAAACATTCTTAACAGCTTAAACATCTTAAAAACATCTTAAAAAACTTTCTTCTCCTGTCATCTCTTATATTGTTATGAAAGCATATGGCTGCCCCCTTTGTTATATCAAATTTCACTAGCATGACTACTCCTCATTCATATACAATGTAATACATGTTAACTTTTTTTTTTTTTTTTTTTTTTTTTAAAATTATGTAGAGACGATCTAAGCTTAATCTCAAGCTGTTAACCGATAAAAAATAATGAAAAATAACTCGTAATTTACAAAGCCTTAGCCGATTTCTGTAGTACTTCGCTAATACATCACATACTAAAATATCAACAAAATTGCAATTAAAAACATAAATCTCAATTTGACCTTGACCTTTTAGCATAAAATTTTGCAAACATTTTGATCAGATCAAGAACAAATCATTACCGATCTGTAGCTTTTGTAAACATCAAGAAGCATGGATATGCTTTCAGCGCTTACCATTAAGCAATTCTTTCGTTAAAATATTAAAAACTGTGCTTTAAGCTAATATGTATATAAATAAATAAATATGCATACTTATTCTATTATTGTAATCAACACTATGCCTATAAGAGTAAATAAATAAATAGATAATACTCATGGAATGAATGTCTTTCATAACGTAGTACTTTATGAGCGTAAGAAGTCTGAAGCCTTATATTCATAACAGTAAAACTGACTTCTTGCACATTTTAACAGAGGCCCTCATACATATTTGATAAGGCTGGAGTTAACAAACAGATTCTGTATTATTATAACTTTTAAAACCATGACAGATACAACTCCATATGACATCCATTGTAACTATTTCAGTTGATGTAACTGGATTCCATACATTTCGTTATTGCGATAAAGTGCATAATCTTAATTATTACCTATAAAAGGAGGCTGACCATACCTATTAGCCCCCTTCATAATCAATGGCAGAAACTCTAGATTCGTCTAATAGTTTATTACACTCATTCAGTTAATATCAATATATTGTAAAGTTGACTCATAATGACAATAGTCAACTGCAATATTCAAATAAGCTTGACTAGAATGAAACTTTTCTAGATTCTATTTTCCTATTGTTCTTGCCACTAAATGATTAACTAACCCAGAAACCACCATCAAATGAGATATAGTTTAATCTGGAGTCATTAATCGAGCCAGCAAAATGTTTTCATGGCTTAGTTAGATGGTTATGAATCAGGACCATCGAGCACTATTAAAAGTGCAAGACAAATGCGAGAGGAATGTTCTCTTATTTGAATCATATTTACTGTAGCATCTTCTTGTCACAAGGAATCTGGACAAGACTTAGTTACATTCATAAATACTCTTTATGTGTGGATGTATCTCAAAAATGTGTACAAAACTACCTTGGTTCATAGCTATGAAACCACTCTCTTATATAGGTATGGGGTTATCTGTCTATCAGGATGGGTTTCAGTGAAAGAAAACTATTGATGCCTGGCTCCATATGTGCACCTGTCTTGCATATGGAGCCAGGCATCAATAGTTTTCTTTCACTGAAACCCATCCTGATAGACAGATAACCCCATACCTATATAAGAGAGTGGTTTCATAGCTATGAACCAAGGTAGTTTTGTACACATTTTTGAGATACATCCACACATAAAGAGTATTTATGAATGTAACTAAGTCTTGTCCAGATTTCTTGTGACAAGATGATGCCATAGTAGATATGATTCGAATAAGAGAGTACTTCTCTCGCACTTTTCTTGCACTTTTAATAGTGCTCGATGGTCCTGATTCATAACCATCTAACTAAGCCATGAAAACATTTTGCTGGCTCGATTAATGACTCCAGATTAAACTATATCTCATTTGATGGTGGTTTCTGGGTTAGTTAATCATTTAGTGGCAAGAACAATAGGAAAATAGAATCTAGAAAAGTTTCATTCTAGTCAAGCTTATTTGAATATTGCAGTTGACTATTGTCATTATGAGTCAACTTTACAATATATTGATATTAACTGAATGAGTGTAATAAACTATTAGACGAATCTAGAGTTTCTGCCATTGATTATGAAGGGGGCTAATAGGTATGGTCAGCCTCCTTTTATAGGTAATAATCAAGATTATGCACTTTATCTTAATAACGAAATGTATGGAATCCAGTTACATCAACTGAAATAGTTATAATGGACGTCATATGGAGTTGTATCTGTCATGGTTTTAAAGTGATAATAACACAGAATCTGTTTGTTAACTTCAGCCTTATCAAATATGCTTGAGCGCCTTTGTCAGAATGTGCAAGAAGTCAGTTTCACTGTTATGAACATAAGGTTTCAGACTTCTCACGTTCATAAAGTACTACGGTTTGAACGACATTCATTCCATGAGTATTATCTATTTATTTATTTACTCTTATAGGCATAGTGTTGATTACAATAATAGAATAAGTATGCATATTTATTTATTTATATACATATTAGCTTAAAGCACAGTTTTTAATATTTTAACGAAAGAATTGCTTAATGGTAAGCGCTGAAAGCATATCCATGCTTCTTGATGTTTACAAAAGCTACAGATCGGTAATGATTTGTTCTTGATCTGATCAAAATGTTTGCAAAATTTTATGCTAAAAGGTCAAGGTCAAATTGAGATTTATGTTTTTAATTGCAATTTTGTTGATATTTTAGTATGTGATGTATTAGCGAAGTACTACAGAAATCGGCTAAGGCTTTGTAAATTACGAGTTATTTTTCATTATTTTTTATCGGTTAACAGCTTGAGATTAAGCTTAGATCGTCTCTACATAATTTTTAAAAAAAAAAAAAAAAAGTTAACATGTATTACATTGTATATGAATGAGGAGTAGTCATGCTAGTGAAATTTGATATAACAAAGGGGGCAGCCATATGCTTTCATAACAATATAAGAGATGACAGGAGAAGAAAGTTTTTTAAGATGTTTTTAAGATGTTTAAGCTGTTAAGAATGTTTGTACCACTATGACTGAACAAAGACCTATGCAATATGCAATTTAATATGAATATATATATTTTTCAGGTTAACTTGAACACAAGTTAGAGAAACGATGGATTATCCTATAGTACGATGCAATGCTACCAAAGAATGATCATGTCTCTTTTATTTTATGTTGTTAATTATATCCTTAATTGAGGAAGCTGTTTTATAGGTTAAAGATTATTTTAAAAGGACAGACAGTTTGTGATACAATTGAGATCTGAAGAAGCGTGCGCATTCAGCACGTGAAAGCGCTTATCTTATACATCGTTTTATTTAATAAAAGTATCTGAACTTCTCGTGGTGTGTCCAGAGGTTTATACTCTACAATTTAGTAAAAGTGCAGGAGAGGAGAGAACTAGCAGATCTAAGGGAAAAATTGAAGAGCAGACTTTGGCACCACTCAGAAGCTTACAAACAGTCCTGGATACAGAAAATCTGTATCTGGACTAGATTACTTACAGGAAAGGTGGGAAACAAGCGCAGATGTGGGCTTTTAAACCAGAAAGTTGAAAGAGATGGCAAAAACTGCTGAAAAGGCCAATAAGCTACACTTTCTGGGACAGAAACCACTCTTGTGGTAGATAGTCCAACTAGTGCTTACTACTCCCACAGATAAGCTAGACAGTTTCCCCTCCAACACAGAAAGGTTTGGGGGGCTCAGAAGCTTACCAACAGTCCTGGATACAGAAAATCTGTATCTGGACTAGACTACTTACAGGAAAGGTGGGAAACAAGCACAAACATGGGCTTTTAAACCAGAAAGTTGAAAGAGATGGAAAAACTATCCAAATGGTCAATAAACTACAATTTCTGGGCCAAAACAACTCCTCTTGTGGTAGATAGGCTACCTAGTACTTACCACTCCCACTGATAAACTAGAAGGCTTCCTTCTAATACAGAAAGGTTTGGGGGGCTCAGAAGCTTATAAACAGTCCTGGATACACCAAATATGTACCTGGACTAGACTAGTTACAGGAAAGGTGGGGAACAAGAGCAAACATGGGCTTTTAAACCAGAAAGTTGAAAGAGATGGAAAAACTGCCCAAATGGCCAATAAACTAAAATTTCTGGGCCAGAAACCACTCCTCTTGTGGTAGATGGGCTACCTAGTGCTTGCCACTCCCACTGATAAGCAAGAAGGCTTCCCTCCAGCACAGAAAGGCTTTGGGGGCTCAGAGGCTTACCAACAGTCCTGGATACAGCAAATCTGTATCTGGACTAGACTAGTTACAGGAAAGGCAGGAAACAAGTGCAAATGTGGGCTTTTAAACCAGAAAGTTGAAAGAGATGAAAAAACTGCCCAAATGGCCAATAAACTACAATTTCTGGGCCAGAAACCACTCCTCTTGGGGTAGATAGGCTACCCAGTGCTTAACACTCCCAGTGATAAGATAGATTGCTTCACTCCAACACAGAAATGTTTGGGGGGCTCAGAGGCTTACCAACAGTCCTGGATACAGAAAATCTGTATCTGGACTAGACTAGTTACAGGAAAGGCAGGAAACAAGCTTAGAATTTTTTTTTAGAAAGCAGCTAAAAACAGCACTAAAAACAATTCAAGTGCAGTGCAAGCTAGCACACTTGAGGGTGTAGCAGTATTAAAGCAAATACAGTTTAAATAAATGCAATTTATTCAAAATGTTTTCTGAACTAAATTCAGTTGTTGTTTTATTCAACTCTGAACAGTTAAAAAGTGCCAAAAATATACTTATCAGCTGAGAAGCACAGTCAGAACACAAGGAGATTTTTTTTGTTTGTTAGTAAAGTGCAAGGGGAGGAAGGAGGAGCAGAAGATAATTCAAGGTTAAGACCTTAAGTGGGTTGGCCTTCTCAGATGTTCTCTCTGTATTAGGTAGAATGAACACTAGACTGGGAGGAGTGTCCCAGATCAATTTCCTCAGTTAATTATTTTAACCAAGTACTTATTGTTTGAAATGTTGTACATACACCTATAGCTTTTGATGGTCATGAAATCATTCTTTGTTGCATAACTTCTAAACATAGCTAAGTCCAAGGAAGTCATTGTTCCACTGTATTTGACATTCATCAGACCTATCACAGTACAATGCCCCTTTGTTATGTACCTAACCAGGCATATCCAACAACTGGAACGTCCACAGGGGTTCCTCACTGAAAGAATACAAGTTGTAAGTAAAATGTCCTATGCAGACTGCCTCAAGGCCATATCCCTGTATTCAGTCTCCTACAGGCTTTTGAGGGAACATCTATACCTGTCATACAGGGCATTGTCAGACCCCACTCTGATGGACCTTCTGCATATCCACAAAACAAACAGCACCAGAATTACCTGTTCTAAAGATTTAAACCTTGCCTGTGATATAATTCGGACCTGCTGGAGAAAGAGGTAAGTATCCCAGAGACAGCCCCATCTATGCAACAGGCTCCCCAGGCATTTGAAGCAAAGTTCCTCCCTAACCCAATTCAATTACAACTTGGACAATTGGATGGGAAACTGGAAATTCATACCTGGTTTGGCACCAATTTCTCTAATAGACACAGGTAACCTGTAAATGGTTCATCTCCCAGGCCCATGCTTGCACCTATTGAGGGTATCAGAACTTGTCAGACATTTGAAATGCATGACTAGTTTTAACAAGCCCCTTGTGGTCATTAACCTAGTAAACACCTATGAACCTATGATAAGGTCAGGTATCCTTCCCTCAATCATCTGGCTCTTCTTTAATAATTCTGTGGGCCACACACTTTTTTGTCTACTGTTAAGAATTATGCAATTTATTAGATTCATAGTCCTTGGTTAGATTATTCAGTCCATAGCTTCTGTAGATTTTTGCCCTTGCAAACAACTAATGATGAATAAATAGTCAATTCATTTTAGGCTCACAATTACTGATTATCTCTCCTACTGAAGATATTTGGGCTGAGATTCACAGATAATAATTTTTGATTAGGCTATTGTACTATGAGCCACATAGCTAATCAGACATGTTTTATTCACTGAATAGGATTAGCATTCAAATCAAAGGACCACATAAGTCAAGTGAATCATAGAAATAATTAGAACAAGAAGGATAGACTGCTGTACAGCAGGTGTATTACTACAGGAATGTCTCAGACTGATATGATGGATGTCAAAGGCAGGTCAAAGTAGTACAGCCAAGAAATAGTCATTCACGTGTGAAATATAGCACTGTGTAACTGAATGTAATGCCTAAGAGGCAGATGAAGGGCAGAATAAAGGTCAAAGAATGCATCAGTATCGTTGTGAAAACACTAGAATTAACAGCTGTGGTCTTACATGGGCCTTAGAAATCCTCATAGTCGTACTACGTTAATAGTCCATTTCCTACGCTTTAGTAGGGCCTAACATTAAATTACCTGCATATACAAAACATTATTTACTGGTATGTCAGGCATTATTGTGTACGAAGCCCAGTCCCCACCACAAAAAAATACCAGCACTTGACTGTAAGTTACCATGCAAACAACTTAACAAGACCATGATCTTTAACCACAACCGCTGTAGAAATTCTTTATTGTAATCACATATGTTTAAGGTGCAGAACATTACACTGTTGTATGGCACATTTACATTGCTACTACCTACCATAACATGACTGCATTTACTATGGCCAATAAATTTGCAACATACATCTTCAAAGATCCTTGGCCACTGCATGTAAATACACTAATAAGCAGAACAGCGCTTCTATGTTTACAGTAAATGGCACACAAAATCTACTCTTGTATAAAGAAGTATGCGTAAAAAGTGCAACATTCCTTATGTAAGTATATAACTGCATGAAACAATAAGTGATTTTTATTTATTTTTCCTTTGTTGACCAGGTTAGTCCTACTAGGCTAGTAGCCTCTTTTCAGGGGATACTCCAGATGATATTTATACTACTAGGGGATATTTGCCAGGGCATCAGGAAACTTCCCCTATTCTATTCAACAGGTGCCACGGGACCTTTTATATCCAGCTGAACTACCACTAACTTACACAGACAGGGCCTTGGTTTAACATGTCATCCAGCACCCCCCTTATACTGTGCTGCCAGCAATCAAACTACCTGGTGTGTGAATAGAGCCCACAGTCTTCATCAAAAAAGGCAAGTGTGCTACCTGTGGCACCACTGACACTGTTATACGGAGGCAATAAGATTATTTAGACTGAGGTAATAAGAATCTGTATTCAAACAAAAGTATCGCTTCCATAGCACAATGAGAATCTCTGGTTCCCAGTGCACTTATATGGTGTAGGTTACTCCCTCTGGGTTTGATGAATATGCTAATTAGGGCTCATCTGATTAGTGCTACTGAAGCAGTCAATTTACCTGATAAGCAAACTCAATAAATATCGCGTTGAGTTCTACCTGATGCTGTGCACATGCCTGAGCACATTCAGTAAGCCACAAGCACTTGCAGGAGGTCAGGTATATCAGGTTGGAGAGAACTGTCTTCCAATAATTAACCACCTGAAGATGGGGTCACTGTTGATCAGCTGTTTTCATTTGTAAACAAATAAATGGGGGACTGCCATGTTTCACTCCTTTTAGTTCTCAGGAACCATAATAATATAGTGTCAGTACTGTATTGTTTTTCCATCTACTGCACAAATGAGGAGCCCATTGGTGCCTGTTTTAGTGTAGAAGCTGAAACATATGAGAAGTCATTTGGGTACCAGTTCCTTGCCACTTTTCCTGAGATCACTGATGGTGAGACTATTAGGTTAGTGCTCCTTTTAGAGCATAGTGCTGGTGTGAGGAGGACTCCAAGATTTTCTGGACATCCTGCGTAAGCAGTACAGCAGGAGGCTCCTGCAGGAGGGCCATACTGGGTCACAGTGTAATGGTGGTACCTGAAAAAGTTTGACCAAAACTGACACTCTTGCTACTAGCATCTCACTCCCAGTGGAACAGTGTTTTCACCACTAGTGTGATTTGAGTTGCCACAGGGAGGCAGATAAAACTAATGGATGAACACATCTCCATAGTGTAAAAATAACATATTTTATCTGCCCATAGACCCTGACAGTGCATCACACCATACACCTTTTCGTTCTGCTTTTTATCACCAGCTCCTACTGAGATTGCTAGGAGATGCATAGAAACAAAGTAAAACACCTAAGAGAGTGCCCGACAAGTATAACTACTGTTTTGAAAGATATGTCTGTTTGCATAGTGACAGCTGTAGCAACTAAAAGTAATGGAGTATAACATTTATACAGAGGGACCATATCTGTCAGTTCTAGCATATCTTACTGGAACTAGTACAACTTGAAGTGTTAAGACTTTTGTTTCTGCATGCTACCCATCTTATGCCTGTAAGCTTATCATGTTATGCCTATATGCCTTGATGTTATTAGGATGACACTGTGTTCAATCCCCCTTCAAAAAAGGGAGACCAGCACCAAAAAGAGTGGAAATAACCTGGTTTATTGTAGTGGCAACACCAAAATAAATCAGACCGGTTTCGGCATAAATGCCTTCCTCAGTGATAAATTCATCTATACAACAGTGCACACACACACACACACACACATATATATATATATATATATATATATATATATATATATATATATATATATATACACATACACCTAATTAATTAACAATTAGTCATTGCACAATTAACTTATTCCAAATTATAAGTGGTCATTAAAACCTGGGGAAATCAACCCACTAACCTTAATGATCCAACTCCGTTCTTTTTTGTTTAGTAGAAAATGCCAGTCTAACTTATTTGTCCTATCTCCCTGAAATTTAGCTATCACCATAAAGTTGAATCTGGCCGAAATATATATAACAGTATGTCTATATAAAGCACTTGCACCAGCCCTACTTGCGAGATTCTCTTTGTAGATTCAATTCCCCTGCCCGAACAAAAAAAAAATATGCTGTTGGCATGCATAATTTTACATGTATAAGCCCAATAACATTATTGCACCACTGCAAGCTCCATATATGTCTGAGCCATAATTATTATTTGACTGGGCACTTCACAATATACAGTACACATATCTGTCCAACGTGTATCACCCGTGTTTGGCATTTTTTTCTGTGATCATCATATTCCTCATATATATTTACAGTTATATCAGTGTCAAATCTGCAATGGCATTACTGGACCCAAGTACAGATATGCTTTGCCCTGATAAATCTGTCCTGTAGTTATCATGCTTGTATGTCAGACTGCATGTAATGATGGCTTTTGGCATATGCCTCCATAATATTAAGTGTAATTACACAGACAAACACTTTAAAGACATAACTGTGCAAGCCTCACTATTAAAAGCTTATTTCCGTTCATTATATTATAAGTATGAACATAGTTCAGAAAGCAATTTCTTTCCCCAGGATTCACAACACTTTATTTTCTGTGCAGGAACAGTGTAACCACTCCTGCATGGAAAATGGCCGCTTTGCAATCCACGTACAAGCCGTTTTCACGTGCACGAGCAGCCCTACACTGTTCTTGCATGGAAAGGCATGCAGGATGTTAATGAGCTAATTTGCTGGTGAAAACCATGCAAATGAGCCTGATTAGTGATCCAGCAAAGCGGCGTGTTCCATGCTGGAACAGTGTAGCTTGCAGAAATGTATTCAGTTACTAACCGAATACATTTTTTCAATCTGTTCAACGGAGCCATGTCAGTGCTCCAGAAAGCATGTATTAATTATGTTTTGCATGCCAATGGCCAAATATTTAGCCATTGGCATGCAAAACCACTCTAAAATAATAAAATAATACATTTATTTTATGTTGCCCGGACTCGGCCATTGAGGGCAGGCGATGTGGTACGCTAGTGGGAGGGGGGAGTAGAAGTAGAAATGGGGGGGGGCTATAGTAGAACTACTTTCTGGATTTTGACATTATAGTCAATGGCATGCAGAAAGTAAACATAGGCAGGGAACAGTGGTTGCTAAGGGGGAAGGCTCTGGAATAATGCAGTAACTAGGGCTTAAGATAGTGGGGTATGCTAATGAGGGAACTTATACTGAATCACAATTTGAACAGGAAATTTTCAGTGTCAGACTGCACCTAACCATGTAGGTGGTCTAACACTATCATGTAGGCAAGAGGAGCAAGGAACATGGAAAGGGGGTGTGTCATGCTTGCTGGAAGCACATTGGAGCCCTGTTGGCAGGTGTCTGCTTAGCTAAGCAGAGCTAGGAGAGGGGTTTTGTCTGAGGCTGTGAACTCAAACTCCATGAACTGAAGAGAGTATGCACATGCAGTGGAGGGGCATATCTTGATGTTTACACTACCAACAGGCTGGAAGAGGAAGGGTAGAAGGAAAAGGCAAAGGAAGTATCAGAACAAGGGAAATGCTGTACAAATCAACAATATGGGAGTCTGCAACCCACAACTGGCCAATGAAAGCACTCAAATAATACAGCTGGCTGTATTATTATAGTATAGGTGGCTGCAGAGCTGAAGATGGGAGGACATGTAAAATAGAATTAAAGGGCAACAGCACAAAATAAAGGTGAACTGATGTAGACGTCACTACTATGGGAGTCTTGCAACTCAGAATGGGCCCTGCAAATACAATACAGCTGGCAGGTAGCTGCAGAGCTGTAAATGGGAGGAGATGCAATTAAAAATTCATTACAAAATGGGCAACAGCAGAGTAAAGGCAATCATCCACAAATCACCAGTAATGTTTCTAACACTCATGGTGGCTAAATACAAGCCATGAGAAAGTAAGCTGGCATCTGGAATGCATCAGAAACAGTCAATCTGACAGGCAGCAGTAGCATCACACCACTATAAAGTATGGTAACACCCCTCAGTCTATGTTTCCACACAAACTCTGCATCTTGGGAGTAAACCTGGGAATTTAAACCGACAAAATGCTAGGGTCTGCCATTGCTCGGATATATCACTATGTGCGGGAGGCTGACGGTGGTGAGGAGAATAATGCTGCCAACTGCCGCAGACCCAGGAGGAGGAGGAGTGTTCAGACCCAGGGTGACCTATCAGGGGCTACATGACCTGGAGATTGTAGAGCATTACAGGGTGGACAGGAACATACATCAGCAAACTGTGGAGCTGTGCCGGCCTCGCCTCACATCCAAAATAAACAGAGGGGAACAAATCCCAGTGGCTTCTAAGGTATGTGTAGTCTCAAGAATACTAGCTACAGGTACTTTCCGAAGACCTACTGGGGATATCATAGGGGTGTCACAGGCATCTGCATCCAGAGTGCTCCATCAGTTCCTGGATGCCATGCTACCACGTGTCCGTAAACACATCTACTCCCCAACACCCATGAGGAACTGAGCAGCAATATGCATCTCTTCCTCCATGTAGATGAATACCCACAAGTACTGGGTGCCATAGACTACATGCACATCCACATCAAATCACCATCTGGTGAGCGGGGTAGGGTCTACATCAACTGCAAGGGCTTTGCCTCCATCAACTGCCAGGTTGTGTGCAATGCCCAGGGCATTATCATGCAAGTGTGCGCTGGCAGCCCTGAAAGCTATCACGACTCCCACATCTACCATTCTTCACAGCTGTATCAGGGGTTTGTCAGGGGGGGACATCCCAATTGGCCATCTAGTGGGGGATGCTGGCTACGTACTGGAGCTGTGGATGATGACACCCATCAGAAATGCACCCCCCCCTCAAACAAGAATGCTATAATGAGGCACATGCACAAACCAAGATCATTATAGAGTGTGTGTTTGGGTTGCTCAAGTCATGGTTCTGCTGCCTTGACAGATCCAGTGGAGCCTTGCAGTACTCTCCAGCTACATGTACACAAATGTTCATAGTATGTGCCATGCTACACAATATGATCCTGTGGAAACAGCTGCAGCAGGAACAACACGGGGAGGGTCCACACAGCCCCCACTATTGCCAAGGTCACCACAAGCACAGAGGGACTTGGAGGAGGAACTTCCTGAGCCTGCTCCTACAGGCAGGCAGAGGCATGCCCAGTGTGCCTATGCCTTAGCAATGAGGCAACGCATAGCACACACATTGACACTGTAGGGACCCAGTGACTGATACCTCTCTCCGACTGGCACATACAGTAAAAGGGATGCCAAACATGACACTACATGTACTTTACCATGTATAGGGAGTGTACTGCATGCATCCCACATAGTCAGCCCTCCAGCACCATCCTCAATACCACCCCAGGCACAAAGTAAGTCACCCTTACTATCAATTACTGAATGGAATAGTATGTTCTGATAGTTATATCTATGCTATGGATACAAACATGCAAGGGAACTGGTTGGCCAAATGGGATAGCAGCAGATAACTGACAGCTATATGAGACAGCATGAAATCCATAACAAATACTGTTGTCCCCATACTAGGCAGTAGTACTAAAGGTGACAACTCCCACTGCAGTACATGTGGTGGCACGACTAACTGTGGGTGTCCATAGGTCACACACATGGATGTCAATAAGCGTTCACACACCCATGCCCCAGCCTCACCCAGCATGACAGGTGTAGATGACCAGAAAGAAAGGACGGGCAAAGCTCCACAAATGCTGGCAATGGTGAACAGCCCCCCTACAGACCTACAAAGACATACTACAACAGGTCTTGCAGTTGCAGTATAGTTCTGAAGAGTAAGAAGTCTGAAACTGAAATGTATGCCATTACAATCTAACTTGTGTACTTTACTGATATGCCTCCATTCTGCAAGATAGGGCACAATACAATACTAAATGGAAGCAAACAGAGTATAACTGAAATACCAGTGCAGTCAGTACAGATGTATAAAGTTGTCAGGTGTGCCCCCCCCCCCCAACCCATGTATAAATGGCAGTAACATGTAAGTTTGTAGAGTAATATCAGTGCAGCACAGATTGCTTGAGCTGTCCCAATCAACGTGATAATTGGTGTATGTCCACTATATGCAGGGGTCAGTGTGCCAATTTTTTGTGAGTGTTTAATATTGTCTGGAAGTGGACAGCATGTAGGCCTGGATGGCTGTATCACAGTAGCCTAGGTACAGTATTGTGGTAGACAGGGCCATGTTCCAACAACTACAGTGCCAACCACACTGCTTCTCAGCTACACCTTTGTTACTAGTTGTACACACTCACTGTCCAGATTTCGATATGTGTCACTGTCAGAAAGCTGGACAGGCTATGAACAGGGGTCCATACAGAGAAACAGTACACAGGTGGAAGTACTCTACACAGTGCCTAGAAAGTAACTCTGAACTGCACACACCTTTGGAATTAAATACAGAGGTTAGCATCACGTTAGTAGTCCCTCTGATATGGACTACTGGTTGTCTGCTCAATCACTGGCAGCCCACAAAAGTCACAGTTATAAAGTAATGACACACTGCTGATGTCCACATACAAGGCAGGAGAAGGAGAAGGTCCCAGTTATATCCGTGAGTCAAGTGCCATAAGCTTCCATATCACACATGCACTCAGTCGACCCCCCCCCCCCCAACAGCCACAGGTATTTCATCAGTCAAATCCTTGCTGTTGGGAATGATTACAGAATCATCATAGTTCTTTTATGGAATACACACAGGATCCAGCATGCTGAAATGGTGTCCCATGCAGGTGTGTCCATAGCTGTAAGCAGCACCCTGCACACATCCAGAGTGATGCATCACAATGAACTAGAAGGATTGCCAGGAACACCTCACCCACTTGCCCATGTCACCCCAGGGGAATCAACTGGCTTGCAGCCTGGTAATGTATGACTGACAAAATGCAGTGGCCTGCATCACTCTCATGTGGCCTACATTCCTCGGGCAAATGCCCATGGCTCACCCATAGTGCCATCATTTGCTTAACCCATAGTGCCATCATACAGAATGTCATAGGGTCCTAACTAACAACATAACACATTAAGCAGAAACAAATGCAAGGCCATGCTAACAAATGCCAGTAGCATGCCTCTCCATATCCTAGTGCAGGAATTGTGGACCAAGACATAAATACTGCTGTGATAAAGGTCAAACTATAGAAATAATTCTGAGATATTGCTCCCATACTGTTGGGAAGGGGATAGAATTACAAAAGGAGGAGCATAAAAGCATGGATATAATGGAGTGGGTGAAGTCCGAAACTCAAATGTCTGCTCATACTTCCCCCTGACTGCAAACCTATGAATGCATAACCACAAACCTGCTTGTAAACCACAATGTGAAGGGAAATTGACCAGATATATGATTCCTGCCTTTGGATAACCTGGCCAAATCTGTACAGCCGAGAGGTATGCCCAGTTAAGTTGAGAAATGCACAAGAAGAGGATCCCCAGCCGGCATAGCACCAAGGTGCTGGACCATTTACACAGACCCGTGACTCAATCGTCTGTAGCCACCCCTCCACAATGACAAGATTGGGCCACAATGTCTAGTCTTTGCCTCACAATATTAGTCTCTGCTGCATTGCTCTTGTATTTCCCTGGTAAACAACTGTGAGCAAACAATGATATCTGTCAGTAGTTGATGACAATACATTGCACTGTAAAACAGTACATATGTCCAAACATCTATGCTAAAACAGAACAACATGTTACACAAGCAACACAGACAGTAATAGGAAACTTAGTTACACACTGTATTTCCCCATGTCTGGACCAATTGTGTCTCCATATTGGCAACCTATCTACAGATATCCTGCAAAAATAGCTTGCTCGGTGTAGCTGTAGCACACAAAACCCTGGACTGGAGTACAACTCTCCCTGGAATAGATTCCCACAATTAATATATAAGGTCATACTGGACATAACAGTAAACCAAGCTGGAAAAGACAAACTAGTAACTTCAAAATGGAAAAAAACAGGATCCAACCAAGAGACACACTGAGGCACAATAAGCTAGCGCTTTCATCCACTTTTTAATGATGTGAACTTCTTCAGAAAAAATAATAATAACCACCTACCCATCTTTTAAATGATTCATTACAGGAAATGATGTCATAATCTGCACAATCAAATACATTTAAAGTAATAATACTATATAAAATAATTAATATATCTATAAAAATGTATATACATACATATAAATACTACATGTATAAATAAATACAATATATCGGTATGTTATTACATACCTTATATTTATCTATATTTTAAAAAACATTTTATATTATTGACTTCATTAAGCCCTGGATATATATCAGCCCCAAAAAGGAGCTGCCAAAATGCTTCCTTATGTTCTAATGTGTTGTCAATGTCACCACCAAACATTTTTTCTCTACATAATCTAAAACAAAAAATTCAAATTTCTTAAAATCCGTGCAGGAAAGAGCATGTCTAGCTAAAGAATTGTTTTTATCTTTTTTCTTTATAGCTAGAACATGCTCATAAATTCTACATTTTAAAACTCTTTTTGTTTTACCTATATAGTAATTTTTGCATGTGGAACAAGTAGCCATGTAGACTACATTTTCACTATGGCAATTAAAATATTTATTTGCCCAGAATGTTTGTCCCAAATGTTCTATAGTGATAAAGGACGAATTACACATGAACCTACATTGTTTACAGTCCTTACATGCAAAAGTACCTTTTTTGTTACTAACTGATCTATCTTTATAAGTTTCTGACTTCTGAGAAGTTTCTAACTTCTGTCTAATATTTGTCACCTTTTTGTATGTAAACTTTGGTAAATGACCCAAAGATATACTTAATTCCTTGTTACCTAAAATAATTCTCCAAACAAAAAGGTATCAATTTTCCTAAAACTGTAGTTGACAAAGTGTAAAGAAACTTTGGAATAAGTATCTGAATCTTCTAATAACGTACTGAGAGATTTTTCATAAACTCAGGTGTCCATGATTACTATTTTTCCCCCTTTGTCAGCTTTCATAGTTCTGATGTTAGAATTCCTACTTATGTTTTCCAAAGCAATTAGTTCAGCTTCAGATAAGTTATTTTTAACATTGCCATGTTTAATCCCTCTAAACTCTTTTTCACAAATGTTTTGAAACACTTGCAGTGTGTTCACCAATGGGGGGTTAAAGACACTCGGTTCACTAAGCTTAGAATTTCCCTGTTCCACTGTGGTGTTAACATCATAATTTAAAGTAAATTCCATGAAAAGGACTACCAAATGGTACAATGTGACGCAGCAGAAAGGGAAGACAAAGGGGAAGAACAAACTGAGGTGATTTCACCTCCAAGAGACAATTTCACAATAGATATTGTCAATTTGAGTAGTAGTTCCATTTGTGCAGCGACCAACAGTGTGCTAAGAAAAGGTTTTTCTTTTATTCCTACCAACAGGATGAACATTGGCAAGTTAATGATTGATTTTAGGCTTTTTTTGCGTAAACTCAACCTTCAGTATATTTTGCATGATGTTAACACCACAGTGGAACAGGGAAATTCTAAGCTTAGTAAACCGAGTGTCTTTAACCCCCCATTGGTAAACACACTGCAAGTGTTTCAAAACATTTGTGAAAAAGAGTTTAGAGGGGTTAAACATGGCAATGTTAAAAATAACTTATCTGAAGCTGAACTAATTGCTTTGGAAAACATAAGTAGGAATTCTAACATCAGAACTATGAAAGCTGACAAAGGGGGAAAAATAGTAATCATGGACACCTGTGTTTATGAAAAATCTCTCAGTATGTTATTAGAAGATTCATATACTTATTCCAAAGTTTCTTTACACTTTGTCAACTACAGTTTTAGGAAAATTGATACCTTTTTGTTTGATATGTTTTGCCAAGGGGAAATTGACAAAGCTGATTATGATTTTCTATTGGTAGAACATCCAAAAATGGCCACTTTTTTTGGAATTCCTAAAATTCAAAACAACGAAACAAGTCCATCTTTTAGACCTATATTCTCTGCCAGACAATTTAAAACTGAGAATATTTCAATATGGTTAGATAATGTTCTCAATCCAATAGTACAAAAATCAGAACATTATCTAAGAGATTCTTGGCACTTGCTAGAGATTTTAGGTAAATATAAAATGCCTGACAGAGACATATATTTTTTATGCAGCTAGATGTCACGAGTTTGTACACTTCTATTAATCAGCAAGTAGGTTTAGAGTTCATGAGAGACTATCTCACATGTCATACTGATTTTTCAGGTGAAAAAGTAAACACAATCTGTACATTAATGGAATTGGTACTCGATAATAATTTTTTCAAATTCAATAATACATTATATAAGCAAATATCAGGTGTAGCCATGGGAGCAAGAGTGGCACCGGCTTTTGCGAACATAGTCATGGCCAATTGGGAAAATAGGTTCCTGAAGTTACACCCTGGTTACAACAAGGTAGAATTATACCACAGATACATAGATGATTTGCTTTTTTTGTGGTCAGGGGAACATTCTGAATTCGTAGAATTTGTATCTGACCTTAATGGCACTACAGATTTTTTATTTTTCAAAATAGGTGGTTTTGGTGAACAAATTAATTTCTTGGATTTGACACAACATAGATAATGTTACAAGAAAATTTAAGAGTAGAATCTATAGGAAGTCATGTTTTGCAAATCAGTATTTGCACAGGGATAGTTTGCACCCAACACACATGAAAAAAGGTGTCATCAAGGGTCAAATGATCAGACTAAGTAGGCTTACTTCTGATGAACATATTTTTGGAATGAGCTTACATTTCTTAGAGAATTATTTCTCCAAAGGGGTTATGACCAAAGGTGGTTAGAGGGAATAGAAAAGGAGGTTTCACTCTTAAGAAAAGGCGTTGCTCAGCCCATTTTGTCTTCTGACGACATAATAGTGGAAGCTCCAATATGTTTACATCACAGTAATAAAAGAAAGAATCAAGAATTCAACATAGCATTTCCTCTGCCAATAGTAAATGAAATTTGGTGTATAAAGGAAATTATTGAGAAGAACTGGAGAATTATTTTAGGTAACAAGAAATTAAGTATATCTTTGGGTCATTTACCAAAGTTTACATACAAAAAGGTGACAAATATTAGACAGAAGTTAGAAACTTCTCAGAAGTCAGAAACTTATAAAGATAGATCAGTTAGTAACAAAAAAGGTACTTTTGCATGTAAGGACTGTAAACAATGTAGGTTCATGTGTAATTCATCCTTTATCACTATAGAACATTTGGGACAAACATTCTGGGCAAATAAATATTTTAATTGCCATAGTGAAAATGTAGTCTACATGGCTACTTGTTCCACATGCAAAATTACTATATAGGGAAAACAAAAAGAGTTTTAAAACGTAGAATTTATGAGCATGTTCTAGCTATAAAGAAAAAAGATAAAAACAATTCTTTAGCTAGACATGCTCTTTCCTGCACGGATTTTAAGAAATTTGAATTTTTTGTTTTAGATTATGTAGAGAAAAAAATGTTTGGTGGTGACATTGACAACACATTAGAACAGAAGGAAGCATTTTGGCAGCTCCTTTTGGGGCTGATATATATCAGGGCTTAATGAAGTCATTAATATAAAATGTTTTTTAAAATATAGATAAATATAAGGTATGTAATAACATACCGATATATTGTATTTATTTATACATGTAGTATTTATATGTATGTATATACATTTTTATAGATATATTAATTATTTTATATAGTATTATTACTTTAAATTTATTTGATTGTGCAGATTATGACATCATTTCCTGTAATGAATCATTTAAAAGATGGGTAGGTGGTTATTATTATTTTTTCTGAAGAAGTTCACATCATTAAAAGTGGATGAAAGCGCTAGCTTATTGCGCCTCAGTGTGTCTCTTGGTTGGATCCTGGTTTTTCCATTTTGTCATACTGGACATGCTCCTCACTTAGAGAAATAAAGCCCATTTCTGACACCACAGTGGACAATAGATATCTGTTACCTGCAGATGTCCTTGCACACACACACCAAAATGTAAACTGTTTGGTCTTCACACACACACACACACACACACATTGGACAGGAAAACCCACAGCCAGCTGTAGGTGGCAGATATGTGGTAAATCTCCATTTGTTTTGTGTGATACTCACACATATCTAAGGCCAGCATACTACAATAATTCAAACATACAAACACACACATACACATGGGGAAGAGAGACACAGGCAGTGAGACAGACAGTACCATTATGAAACCTTTCCCACACAGTACACATCCCATAGTTCCAATCTACACTATCTGCTGATTTATGTCATCTTAGATGTACCTTTGGACAAACTTCAGATCTGTGAGCTCAATAGCCCGTGCGATAAATACATAACTTACTAAAGCGAATAAGTATATGGGTAGGGTTTTGAATCTTGGTCCTGGCAACTGTGTGTGAAAAAATTGCTGTTTTACTCCATCCCCACCCAGTACACATCCCATTACCTAATATTAGAACATGTGCTGCAGACAGTCACTGTACAAATTCCTTTTGTTAGACCTCAGCCCTATAGGCTCTGTTGTGTTTGTGATAACTGTGTAACAGTAGAGTATCAATAACTATTTATGTAGCAGTCCTAATCACAGTCATGTCAAATGTAAAGGTGTGTCCTTTTGTGTGTGTATTTGTAGGTGAATGATTTTGAGGCCATTCCCACTCACTCCATTTCACATTGTCCTCCTTTATCACTGCTGCTGATGTCACTCACGTTTAAAGATACCTTTGGACACCTCTCTAATATGTAAGTTTTGTGGTGTGTCTGAGAAATGTGTAATACTATAATGCAGTAAACTAGTTAGGTAAGAGTTTTAATCTTGGTCCTGGCAAAAGTAAAGGTACTTACGTATTATCGCAACCAGATTTTCGCGGTTGCGAATTTTGGAAAATTCAAGTGAAATGAGGGTATGAAACAGTGTAACATGTCCTTCAAATTCCTTATTACTGATGAGAAAGTTTGGATCACCTTCAGGACAAACAATTTATAAAATCCTGCGCCTGATTTGTGTGCATTACAGATGCACAATTGAAAAGTCATGGCTGCTATCATTCTGAGAAATGAAATGTGCAAGGACAGATTGCTCCAGGTTGTAAAAAGGGGTGTAAGAGCCTGCGTTAAATTCTGTCCCTATATTATGAGGCTAAAATTTCACAAACCTGATTTATTAATAGCAAAATGCAGAGCCCAAGGGATGAAAGATGTTACAATGACCTTCTGTTGTTTCCTGGAGTTAGTATTTACCGGCCTTTTTTTTTTTTGCTGTTACTTACTGACAGCAGTAGTTGTCGAGTCACTAAGTGGTCTGCAAACTGGCTCACAGATGGAACTCACAGTGTGAAAGCAGCGGACTCCACGTCTGACTGAAAAACAGTCATGAGTGGTGTCAGACTGCCAAACAGTCATGTGTGACGTACCACAGGTTCTTGTCCTGTGTCCAGTCTTGTGTGTTGTGTGTGTGGCTCTGATATCCAGCCCAACAGGAATGAACTGTGGTTAACAATGTCTGCAGACAATTGCTAATTGGGGGCTCTGTTTACATCCCCAGATTATGTTAACATCCTGCATAAAGTTGCCACTGGCACCTCCAACTGTTGTCAGATCACTGGCCTTAGTCTCAATGTCATGAAATGTGTCCCAATCCCCTGTTGTATCAATGTGTTGTCCACAACTGGCCACATCAGTGGTAGTCCAATGGTGACAGATGTCCTAGTAGGAGGTCTGTGAATACAGCTTGCCAGCAACTTCTCTTCTGACCAACACATTGCCACTGTGGACAGAAAGTCCTTCCATGTGGCTCATTGCTTAACTAAGGGTGTGTCATCCAGGAATGAAGAGGTCAATGTCTTCCTCTACTTCATGCTCATTAGGCCAATCAGCAGATTCAATGGCCCATTTGCCATGTAACTCAGTAGACACCTTCAACAACTGGGTAGGCTGCAAGTGTACCTGACATGTACAACCCTAGGCATGAAACAACTGTCTGATATGGAAAGAGGCCAAAACCTCCAAATGTCCCTGGTCACATCTTGGCTGCTTACAGGCAATCCCTGCTTAACTGGCAATGCCATGTCTGCCCAGCTGTGTTACAAATGCCACAGCTAGGAAACCCCAATCTGTATGCACCACATGCCATGGATACCTCAACCGCATTACCACATTCAACAGAACATGCTTGGGGACAGGTCCATAACCCAGACACTGGCCATGTTATGTGATATATGTTGCATACATGTCAATCAAAGCACCTCACTGTCCCTCTTCAAGAGAAATTCAGATGAGTGGGTGGTGAGTATGTGTCACCCTGGGGTCGCTCAAGTGGCAGTAGTTGATAGATGGCATGCTGACAAATGTCAGGTGCCATGATACCAGTGTACTCACATGCCCTACTCTTCTCATATCTTCATGGACATTAGCCTGGTACACACCCAGGGACACCTGCAGCAATGTACCTCAGTACTGACAAATGTGTCTGTGTGCATTACTGAGTATAACAGTGTTTGGGAGTTTGTAAACTTGTAGTGAAAATACTTTTAGGACCTTCTCACCCACTACACCCCCATTGTTATAATTAGAAAGGGCTACTGTTGTACTACACTGTAAAGGTACCTTGTGACACCCTTCACCCTATCGGATACTTTGAGCTTGCAGTACCAGCATAACACTGTTCTGCTAATGAGTAGACAGGTGTGGTTTACCCTCCGAGTCCTGGCAAATGTGTGTGTTTGTGTGTGTGTGTGTGTGTGTGTGTGTGTGTGTGTGTGTGTGTGTGTGTGTGTGTGTGTGTGTGTGTGTTTGCAAGTGTGTGTGTGTGTGTGTGTGTGTGTGTGTGTGTGTGTGTGTGTGTGTGTGTGTGTGTGTGTGTGTTTGTGTTTGTGTGTGTGTGTGTGTGTGTGTGTGTGTGTGTGTGTGTGTGTGTGTGTGTGTGTGTGTGTGTGTGTGTGTTTGCAAGTGTGTGTGAGTGTGTATATTTGTAGGAGACAGCATTCTGAGGTCCCATTCTCCAAATACACTGCACATTGCCATAAAGTACAAGGGATGGTGATGTTGCTCACCTTAGGAGTGCTACGAAACAATCTTCACCGTACTAGCTCTGTGGCATGTTCAATAAATCTATATCAGTGTAATAGCAATAATTATATAGGCAGGCAAAGGTTCGAATCTCATTCCTGGTAAATGTGTGATTGTGGGTTTGTCATAGCATTATCATGGGTATGAGTGAGTACTATATCCAATGTGGGTGGGTGCTGGATGTAATATTTTTACACCATAGTACCCCCAGTACATGTCCCAAGGTCCACTGTATGAGGACCGCTGTCACCATCGACCATACAGGTAACTCATGACACTCTTCAGCCCAATAAGGCATGTGCTGTGTTCCAAAACTCTGTAACAGTATGGACTGAATGACACGATAGGCAGGGCTGCTAACCACAGGTGTGGCAAATGTGTGTATGGCTGTATCTGTGTTGGTCATCGTGTATATTTCTTTAGCTGATAGCATTTCCTGGCCATTCTCACCCAGGACATATCCGATTGCCATACTGTGCAAAGCCAGTGGATGTTGTTCACCTTAGAGGACCTGTGGAGCACACTTCACCCAACTTTCTCCATGGCATGTGTAATAAATGCTGAGCACTTTAATAGCAAGACCTAGGTAGGTAGTGATTCTAATCTCAGTCATGCCAAGTGTGTATGTTTGTGTGTGAGATCAGCATTCTGACTGTGTGTGTTTGAGTGACAAATGTGGCCATGGTTTACAGTTTTACACCATTGTACTTCCAGCACATGTGCTGTCCTACATCCATGTGGCTGATGCCTAACTTCCACTCATGCTTAGGCACAGATATCCCACAGTCGACAATTGCCACCATCTCACCCAAACGTTTATCTATGACCTCAACATAATAATGGTGGGCATCTCCAAGATCAAGGATGTTATCAGACATAGCATGAAGAGTTGCATTTGTGACCCTGAGAATATATCCAGTGTTAGATATGACACGTGCCTGTGTCTCCACGGCACTCCAAAACATGTGTCTGGTGACATCTGCTGTGGCACTTGTGACAAGGCCATTATGGGCAGCAGTCCACCTATAAGCAACCCTGTCCATCCACATGTGTGGAATCTTGCCTGTTCTCTGGCTGTGGAAGGGGTGTACATACTATATAGTTCTCTTAGATTTTCATGACAAACATGTATCATACTCATATTCACAAGTAGCATATGGATATGTACAATAAGCCTGTAGCTGGCCTATTGTGGCACAGTCAGTAGTGTTTGACAGACACTCCAGTGTTTTTCATATGTGAGCTGTCCTTTCCTGGGGTGACTTAGGGTCCTGAGCTGTGTTCTATGTCACAGCAGAGAGAGGCAGATGCTATGGCCATAGGTGCTATTTAGCAGGACATCACTACAGCAAGTCTTGTTCAGACATAAATCTTTCAAAATCCTATTTCCTATTATTAGAAAACACATACTACATTCACTTATATGCTGACTTGTTTCACATACCTTTTACTTTTTATTATTTCATACTACACTGGGTTGTATCAGAAGATTGTTCCACGTCTTTTTGTTTCTCAACATGGAGTACTGGTAGACAGATATTTGGAATAGGTGTGTACATGCCCTTTGTAGGTAATGCTCTTGACCAGGTGATGGCCAGTGCACCAATTGGTGTTCCCCACTTGCTAAATGCTTCCAGAGCAGCTGGGTAGTTCTTCCAATAGCCAATGTCATGGCAATGCACTCCTATAATTGAGTACTTAATGTGGGCATTGTCCCTGTGCCTTGGCTGTGAGGAACACATCCTGGAGGTGTATGGCTACTGAGTGTTATACACAGCAGGTGAGAATAACTCTTACAAAACTTGCGGAGACAGGCCAACTAAATGGTGGAGAAGGTTACAGACTTAGGGACCGAATGTGAGCATTGCTATTATATGGTGTAAATACTGCTAGTTTTATGGGCTGGACTGTAGGCCTATCCACATAATGGCCAGAGGTTTGCCTGTTATGTTTGGTGTGTTACCCAGATGGGTGTTGTCCTTGGCAAATCAGTGGCATACTCTGGTCATTGCTGCCAATAAATGGCAACATCCATTTGTGTTTCTGACTTCATATCCATCAGAATAGAGATGTTGCAAACAACCCTGTAACACCAGCAAATTTCTCAGTGTATAACAGCAATATTCAAATATGGCCCTGTGTTTGGACCTCTGTCCTCCACTTATATGACAGGCTACATCCAGTTGTCATGCAGTAGAAGGTTGATAGGTATGGTCTATCAGTATTAAGTGCTGACATTCCTGCTATCATCCCAGTGATGTTGTGGAATAACACACATTAAGTGAGGTAAGTGCCAAACATATGAGTGCAAAGGCTGGACAGCATGTAGAACCCTGTACAGTCAAGAGGTGGGTCTGTGGAATACTAGGACATGCTTTAGAATCAGTCTGTTAGAACATGTGAGACATATTAGTTATTACATGGACAAACATTCTATAGCTGTTACTTTTAATACATTTCACCATGGGGACTGTAGTGGGTTACAATGTACTTTTCTGGAAAAGGTCTGTTTCCCAATTTGATCAAACACTTATAACAGAACCATTGTTATGTAAAGAATCAATTTACATTGTATCATTTGATACTGTATCTCCTAGGGGGTTAACTGAGGAGTGTAATCGGAGGCTGTTACCAATGTGTTTGTATGTCCATAGACTGGTCCCCCAACTTCATCTGGAGTGGTCCAGAATTGTATTAAGGTGCTCTTGGCTCTGACAGTGTTGCAAGTTACTGACAACTAAATCATTACTGATTCCACAGTCTTTCTTCCCTATGATAAACTAACTGCACTGTATGCTATGGTTGAAAACATCATAAACTAGTGCAGCTCAGATGGCTTAGTGGTTATGTGCTTTGACTATTGTGTACAGGTAGGGTTCAAGACCTGCAAGGGCTGTACATTTTGTTGCAGGCCAGGTGTATACTATTTCCTTTACATAACATGCCTATATGTACTGTCATTACAGTAGCAAGGGGTGGGAGTCTACTGTATGGGACACATGTATACATGGGTGGTTGCACATGTGATTTGCACTCACACATCCACTGTACATCAGCTACACTACCATGGAGTCAAATGTAATATACCAGACATTTGACTATTAAAATAGCACTAATTAGTTACTTTTCCTGTAACTAGTCTAGTCCAGATGCTGTATCCAGGACTGTATGCTAGTTTCTGAGTGTTGCCCAAGTCTGCTCTTCAATTTGTCACTAAGATATGCTAGTTCTCTCCTCTCCTGCACTTTCAATAGCTTATTATTTTAGCACTTTACCAGACGTCTTGTAGCAAGTATTTTAGCACACAAAAGTGCTAACAGCACTAAGCATTCTATGAGGAAACAGCTCCTGTAATTATTATTAATGGCCACCCCTTCCAGGCATGTCTACAGGTCAGTTCCCTGTGCTTTCACCTATTAACCTGCTAAGCTTGGCCATCCAGAGGCAATGTAGCAACTACCTCATGTACACTGACAACCCTCACCTCTTACCTCTCTACACTCAGACTTGTAATAGATGCAGTTATATATCAAAATTGGAAGTCACACCCTCTCCAAACAAGACTAGAATAGTTGGTCAGGAGGAGATGGTCAACACTTGCACCACCCTACATGGAACACATAGCCCTCCAGAACGCACACCAGCACTGCCTTCATATAAAAACAGAAACCACACAACCACTTTGTAGAGGCCCTCAATAAAAAGCTGCACAAATAGCAGAGACCTTCAAGGCAGACATGCACACCACCATCACATAACAACACTAATCACAAGACACATATGTCTCTTAAACAGTGTGCCAGTCAACCAAAGTGTCTAAGGCAAAACAGCATGGCCAAAACACTAGGCATAGCTGACTTGATAATGAGAAACAGTGATGTCCCACTCACCAGGTTGAAAAAGGAGAAAGTGACAGTCAGCTGCCTGTCAGGCACCAGGATCTGCCACATAACACACACACTGAGGTCCCTCAACAACAGGTACACATATGACTCTGTCATTGTACATGTGGTTGTGAATGACCTGAGACATACCTCCCTGGACTATATGGAAACAGACATGGAAGAGCTCTCCAATTATGTATCCCAGACAGGTATGACCCTAGTCCTGAATAGCACCCTACCATCACCCAAATTTATGCCACAGTAGAAGTTGAAAAATGATTGATTTCAACAATAAGCTACATTTCTGCCATCATTTAAGGGGATCCACTATCTGTGTGCCTGGGATGACATGTTTGACTGACCATGATCCTTTGCCACAGATGGCCTGCATCTGTCACCTCTGGGTTTCCAGATACTGGCCAAGGCTCTTACTACCCCTATAGTGGCTTTTTTAGGCACTGTTCCAAAGACCACATTACCACTGTAATAGTTACAAACAAATGTAATCTGGGGATCATGCTGCTCAACACTAGAGGTCTACATTTCAAAATGCACTCGCTCAAAGCAATCCTTAAACTGGAGAACATCGACATTTGTGCTGTAACAGGGAACTGGTTTAAGGCAGCAGGAAGCACACCTACACTATCAGGCTATCACTCAGTCCACACCTGTTTGGTCCAGAACTTGGACTGAAGCTGCAAAGGTGGTGGTGTTTCAATATTCATAACAGATGCGCACATGTACGGACATAATGCATCTGAGATACTTCAGGTGCAGCTAACATTGGGTAAGACAGCAATACAGGTCATAGCCTGCTGTAGGTCCACAAACATAGCCCAAGACTCACACTCCCCATTCCTAAGCACCCTGGGGAATATTAGGTTCCAACTCAACACTCTCACACTGGCCAACATCAACTACCCACTATTAACTGGAAAAACTACTCATGTACCAATGCACTTGGCCAATGCTTTCTGGAATTCATTAATTCCAATGTCCTGAACATGCTCATTCTTACTCCCACTAGAGGTAGCAACATCCTTGACCTGGTCATTAGTAACATGGGTGAACATTGCTCTACACCAAGTCAACTCCTCCCTGGTTAGATACTAACAGAGACTAATAACCGTGGAAATCCACATCCCTCCCACCACCCCACAAAGGTAACCACCATGAAATCTTCTCCAAAGCTAACTTTGGGTACCTACAGACAGAGGTGGCTAACTGCATGGCACCCATGCAGATGGAGACTAGTTGCATAACCGCAGAATCTTACACCAATGCACTGTATGAACACATACACAAATGCATAGACCTCTCCATATGCAATACAAACAAGATGCTCTCCTCATAAAAAAGGAAGCCAATCTGGTGGTCCCCTGCCATAAACAAACTCTACATCAGAAGGAGGAAATTGATGTGGAATAAGGTGAAGTCCCAAGACTGAAAATACACCCTTATCAGCCTCAACCAAAGGCTGAGATCTCTCATCAAATCCTGTAAAGGTAGCTATGAAAACATGATTGCAACAGATAGGGAAGACAACCACAAGGCCTTCAATAGTTATGTATAGAATCTCCACAGCACAGTAGCACAACCCTCAGATTATGTATGCTTGTATCTGTTAAGGTGGTTCTTTATTTTGGCTTGCAGACATTAACTATAAAATGCAATAAGGTGATATTTCTGTCAATATATGTTAGCAGGAACCATGTTACTACAACAACCTTCTCAGCTGATCTCAGCTGATCTACTCACATCATTTGGATATGTCTCTATTGTCATGCCTTTGTCCCCCCCACTTTGTCTGGCTTGTTCCAGATTCATTGCACTAAAGGACTGTGAGCATACCTCTCCACTACCAGGCTGTTTGAAGACTGTCCAGGTGTTTGACCCATACATTGTTTCTGTTCCACAGTTTATTTGCATGTCTCTGGGTAACACTGTTATGATGCAAGGATTGATGTCAGTGAAGACTGACATGCATGTCAATTCCCATCCTCATATCATTTAGACAGTTCTGCTGATACAGGCCCCGTTGCTATACAACTGTTCAGTTATGACAGCAATATTCTGATTATGTTCGCATATGTGGCCCATTTCCCACCCTGTGTATAGCCTTTATTCATTAGTCTTGCACTAAGAGGTTGATATGTATGATTCTGAGGTATTTCTGCGCTGCATGTTATATGACTGCATATATATATATATATATATATATATATATATATATATATATACATATATATATATATATATATATATGTGCATAGATTCATAGGTAGATAATAGGCTATTGGCCCTAGGGCCTATATAAGCCTAGCCAACAAGATTCCCTGGCTTTCGCCACCCAAGACAAATAATTTCCTGTGCCCCTCGCAAGCAGACATACAGAAGTGAATCACGGGGTGGATTTCCTATTTACCATCCAAATGTCGATATTTAGCTTAAAGAGGGCTAATGAAGAGCTCTGTTTCGCATAAATGGGTAGTTTGTTCCAGAGTATGGGAAGTGTTGTGGACAGTAATCTATCCCTCCAGCATGTTCTGTCTATTGTGGTGACAAGGTTTAGCTCCTGGAGAATGTGTTTTAGAGGGACTGGGATTTCTTTACATTACATGTAGCATGTCGAACAGCTCTAGGTTTGACACGGCTTTGTATGTTAGGTAGAGATCGGCTCTGAGTAGGTGATATGCAATGTATTAAAGCTGGTGTATTTTGATACAGTTTGTGTAAGGCATCTGTTTGAGGCCAGTGATCCTCTTTGTGAGGTAGTTCTGTGGACTTTCCAGTTGTTGTAGATGTCTTGTGAGGTACATGCCAACAGGCCATTGTGCTGTATAATAGGTCTAATGAGGGATGAATAGAGAGGAGCAATGATCTCATTTTTTCTGGATGAGTCACCTGTTGTGATGTGATGTACCACATAGAAGGATTTCCTGAGTACTGTGGCAATATGGTTATCAAAGGAGAGACTGCTATCCACCTGTGTACCTAGGTCTCTTATCACACTTTCATTGTTAAGTGTACTAGCACCTATGTGGTAGTTCATGGGCACAGAGTTTTACCCAAAGTGGATGACAATGCATTATTTGGCATTGAGTTTGAGGCCATGGCTTTGACACCAGACATCTATCTCAGTTAGGCCCTTTTGTAGACTGTCCACATCTTTACGGGATTCAATAATGGCTCCCAGTTTGCAGTCGTCTGTGAACTTAATTAGCCCTAGACCATCTGTGTTAGCCTGAACTTCAGAGAAGTAGATGCCAAACAGAAGAGGACCAAGGACTGAACCCTGTTGTACTCCACTTGTCACTAGTCTGGAGTCAGATTTGGAGTCTGCTACTTTCACAGTGTGGGTACTGTCTGTAAGCTAGTTGCCAAACCATCTAGTGACATAGGAATTTATGCCTAGTTTAGTGAGCTTATCTGTAATTTCAGAGTGGGGGATGCTGTTGAAGGCCTTGGCAAGGTCTAGCTAGGCTGTGTGAACCACCTTGGCCTTGTTCTTGGCTCTGGTGACTGCTTCAAAGAAGTTAATCAGGTATAGGTAACATGATGTACCTTTCACAAACCCAAACTGGGTGGGGTCCACAGTTTGGAGGTTACCTATGTCATTGTTTATAAGTTCCATGATGATACACTCCATGGCCTTGCAGATCAGGCTTCTCAGATTGATGGGGCAGTGGTGCCCAGCATCTGTGGTGGCTCCCCCCTTGTCGAGTGGAATAACCATCGCTTTGTGCCATTCAGTAGGCACAAAGCCTGAAGTGAGGCTATGACTGAACAAGGTACTTAGGTGGGGTGCCAGTTCGTTCTGTAGTTTGTGCTGAACACAGCCTGAGATGTTGTCCATTCCCATGGATGCTGTATTCTTGGCTTTGGAAAGTGTAGTCTTAACCTGTGCAGCCATGATTACAGGGGCTTTACATTTGTCCAGCATTGAGATGGGCCTTTTAGTGGGTGAGAGTAGGGTAATGTTAGCACTGAACTTATCTGCCAGGATGTGCCATTTGGTAGGGACAAAGCCTGAGGTGAAGCTGTGACTGAACAGGGCACACAGGTGTGGTGCCAGGTCACTCTGTAGTTCATGTACAACACAGCCAGGGATATTTTCATGTCCCATAGAAGACATATTCCTGGCCTTGGACAGTGCTATTTTAACCTGTGCAGCAGTAATATTGGGTGTCTGGCAAACTACTGGTATTGTAATCGGTCCTTTGGAGGGGGTGAGAGGGGTCAGGTTGTCACTGAATCTGTCGGACAGTATATTGGCAATATCCTTTGGCTCAGTATAAGAGGTACTATTGTGCAGTAGCTCAGTGCACATCTGGCTATTGGCATGGAGATTATCCACATAGCTATTGAAGGCCTTGTGATTGTCTTTCCTATCCACTGCAATTCTGTTTTCATAGCTAGCTTGAGAAGATTTGATGAGTGATCTCAACCTTTTGTTGAGGCCGATAAGGGAGTTGTTCCAGTCTTGGGACTTCACCTTTTTCTGAATCAGTTTATTTGTTCTGTTGTCGAGTTTCTGTATGGCAGGGGACCACCACATTGGCTTCCTGTTTTGGAGGACAACGTCTTGGTTCTAGTGGTCATGGTGAGATCCATGCATACGTGTATGTGTTCATACAGTGCATTGGTGTATGATCTTGTGGTCATGGAATTATTCTCCATTTGCATGGGTGCCGTGAACTTAGCCACCTCTGTTTTAAGGAGCCCAAGGTTAGCTTTAGAGGTGTTTGTCATGGTGGCTACCTTTGCAGGGGAGGGTGGGAGGGATGTGGATTCCCAAGGTAATTAGTTTGTGGTTGGATCCACACCTCAGTATTTTGATGTGTAGACCCAAAAAGGTCATGTATGCCACCACGTACATCAGGGAGAGCTGCATCCACCACCCTGAGTATTTGTGTGTTGTGGCATTCACTATGTGCCTGTGCAGCCATGACAGCCTGGAACATGTGTCTGATGACTCCTTCTGTGGCACTTGCAACCGTGGCCTGATGAGCAGCATTCCTCCTGCAAGCACCCCTGTCCATCTGCCTGTGTGAGACCTTGCCTGCGCTCCACTGTGTTCCATGGCATATGCACTGCTGTGGTAATGTTGTTGTACCCTACTGTTGACTGATAGCTTTCAACTATGAGATCCCTTTGTGGCTTTGTATGCTGTCTGCAAGCCATGGCTGTTGCTGTTGCAGGCAACTGAGCATATGTCATGGTTATCCCACTTGGACAGCAGACTGTTATTTGGTGTTAGTCAGAGTGCCTTTACTTGATGGCTGGTGTGTATCCAAGCAGACTGTATGCTGTCAGTAAATCACAAGCTGCTGCAATGACATATTATTTGAAGGGTGTGCACACATATGCATCCAGCATATTGTGGGGTTTGTATACTCCATATTTAGTGTCCAACAGATTATTTTTTTGTACAGGGATTTGTTCATGTCATTGGTCACATTACAGTTTTAAAAAAATGAGTACTGACATATTGTGGTCTCAATTTGTGTAGACATCACAAACACCTGGCATCTTAATTGGAGTGTGTACACAGTTTATAGCCACTATATGACAGTAATGTTTCACACATGTCCCTACCTTAGGTCGTTTGTCCAACCATTGTGTTGCTCTTTGTCCAGAAGTCTTGCACTGACAGGCCATGTGTTATGCTACAGGGATGATACATTCTCATCAGATAGGCCCCTGTGGTGACCACTGTGATGCAATGCAGTTGACCCCAACACAGGTGAACATGAACATAAAGAAATATGGCTATGAGTGACAGTTGTGTGCATGGTATACTGCATGGCCTTCACATGCCTGGGGTATTGGCAAATTGCATACTCACCAGCTGCAGGCTGGCCATCCCACATGCAGATAGGAGAGACCTAGGTAGTTGTGTGAGGGTAGTATGGTCAGCAGACCCACAAGTGGCATTGGTACCAGATGGATGCAGCATGTGTGCACATGTACAGTACAACCCCCAGTACTACACAATTTGCTGTCCTTCACCATAGATGTGCACATCTGTGCATTAGAAAACCCCATCCACAACTGCAAACTGACCTGACACATGTACATAGATACTCTACAATTACAAGTATGTCTACACTAGTCTAGTAATCTACACTGGGGCCTTACCTGCACACTTCTCGTCCGTTGTCTGGGTGCCAACCACCTCCAGTATGTGAGGGGTCTGTACTCTGATGTTGTACTGGGATGGGTGCCCCAAGGTAACAGCGGAGCTCCCCGGTGGGTGCCAGTGGGACTGCAAGGCCAGCCCATGCTTGTGGCTGTGCGGTCCCTGGCCACTGCAGCAGCCCTTTGCCGGGCATGGCGTATGAGGTCACTTTCACGATGCCAGACTTGCTCATATATACATGCATGCAGGCGAACAGCATTTACCCTGTGGGCAAGGTTGTCCTACAGACCAGTCCTCTCCTGCAGATGTTGCTGGCTCCAGCCAAACATTATGGCATGGTTGTGTAGTATGGCTTCTATGATTATATTTGTCTGAGCCGCTGAGAATGTTGACCTTTGCTGATGCGACATTGCACCTGGGAAACATTACAAGAGAGACACATCACAGGACCACATACATTTGTCAACCATATGTACAGAACCTGCACATCTACATTGAATACAAGTAGCTACCACTTATGACCATACCATAACCCTGTAAAGTATCAGCACTGTATCTGCTTGCATTGCACTGCTGGCCCTGAGGTGTCATATTCCCCCAATGAGGCCTACTTAATTTCCCACTCCTGTACTTCTCATTCATGTCTGTGTCGAGGGATGACATTGGCCATCTTCCATGTGGATGTGGTGTGGATGGTTCCAATCCTTGTTGTGATTACGGTGTGTAATGTTGATGGGTACACATGCCTGAGTTCATGCAGGATGCAGACAGGGATGTTATCAGGTGCCATGGATACACATTTGTTGCCTTTCAGTAGGCAATATGTACCTGCTCACTGGTGATGATGGGAGGGGTGTGGGTGCTGTGCATATCCAGCTATAGTATTGCTGAGACAAGGGGTGATGTTTGTCCTAAACCTATCTGCAGTGGGTTGCCTATAGCTATGTTGTGTGCATATGTGGCCTGATTGGCCACCATTACAGGGCGGGCTGGTATGTGGCCTCAGAGATTGCAGACATATGTGAAGATGGTTTTGTGATTGGCCTTGGTGGATGTGTCCAATTTGTACTCATAGTTAGCCTTACAGTTCTCCACCTATGGCCTTATATGCTTGATCAGACAAAGGCTGACTTGATGGCAGGTTGGTGCATGCTCCTGATTTGGCCTGTACAGCCAATCTAAGGACAGAGTCTGTGGTTTATGTATTGCTGCTGTTCACCACAATCATTCAGCCTACCTTGAGGGGTTGATTTTATCCTGTTGGGTATTGCTGAGGTCATGCAGCTATGTAGATGCCCACATAGTATTGTGTTGTGGGCCTGGACAGAGCTGCTAATTCCACCATATGGGATGCCATTCATGTGGGCCTTGCCCATTTACCTGGCCTGTGAAGGGGCATTACAGAGGTGTGGGGGCTACAGTTTCACAGACACTAGGTGGAAATGCCTCGCAGGACAGGACATGTGGAGACAGTCCAGCAACATGGGGGACAAAGGTCCAGAGTTTGGTACAGCTTGTATGTCATTAGCATTGTTATACACATAGGGGGTTGCTACATTGACAGGGTTTGTCTGGACATGCATTTACTGGGTGATGACATCTGACAGTGATATGCCTCTGACATCGCTCTCAACTGGCATGTTGTCCACAGACTGGCCAGATGTTTGCCTATTATGCTTGGTCTGTTCCACGACCAACATCTGTTTTTGTGGGGTTGGTAGGATAATGTGAGGATTGTAGTCAGTACGTGTTGTCATCCATTGGTGTTCCACACGTCATTTCCTTCAGGGATGTGATGTTACAACAAACAGCAGCTACTGTCTCAATTTGTTGCACCATTATGTGTGATATGCCCCTCTTTCCAGCCCCCTGTCCCATATGTATGCCATGCATTGTCCAGATGTCCTGCAATATAAGGTGCAGAGGTATGGTATATCATTAAGTACCAAATGCACACCAGTTAGCATGACAATGACCTGGCAGACTCCAGCGGTGGCCAGGGTTATGTGTCCACACCCTGTTAATTCTGTGGAAATCTACACATATGACAGTATGTCTATATGGCCATTGTGAACAGACTACCAAGGTTGTGCAACAGTGTTGTGTGTTTATGTTTTTTAGGCTGGGTAGGGAGAATAGCAGCTGTGAGTGCCATACATACTTTACCTATCTGACTCTGCATGCTGCTACAGCTGCTAGTGGTCTATCAGGTCCATATGCTTGTAGGGGCTGACTGTGAAATGTCATGTAACACCTCTGGATTCCCAGTACACTGTGAATTGGGGCAGTATATGTAGGGGTAATGTGTGAGTAGCAAACGGTATGTGGTTGCTCTCACAGTATTATACTGCCATGTTCAGTTTGCTTACTGGTATGTTGCTGTCACTGTGGTGCACTCGTTTGGGGGTATGCACTTTCACACCAGTGTCTGTGTTCCACTAGTATTACATCCCTGTATTGCCTGTTATATTTGCTACTGCATGTGTACAGCCCCAGAGCTGGACCTGGGCAGTGTTATGTCAGTCTGATTGTAGTCTGGGCATTGATCAGTAGCTCAGTGTAGTTTCCCTACTGTTGTGTTATGTCCACATATTCATAGGATGTCCACTTGTGTGGCCAATATCTTTGGTCTGGTCCCCATAACTGTTATGCATGCATGACACATCGATGGGATGATATGGGGACTGAGGTCAGAAACTAATAAGAAGCAATTGAGTCCTGGAATTGTGGTATTTCAGTTGACATATGTTAGGACATACACTGTTACTACAAGAACAGTCTCAGCGTATCTACTGACGTATTTTGGACATGTCCCTATTTTCATGCCTTTGTTCCCCACCTTTGTCGGGCTTGGTCTACATTCATTGCATTAAGGGGTTCTGAGCATACCTCTCCACAGCCAGATTTTCCACGGAATGTCCAGATGTTTGGACCATACTTTTGTTCAGTTCCAGAATTTATTTCTATTTGTTTGGTAAATCACGGTGATGATCCAAGGATTTATGTCAGTAAATAAATGACATGACATTTCAGTTCCCATCATCATATCCTTCAGTGATTGTCTGCTGAAACACACACTGTTGCTGTCACATGTGTCTTCATTTGTAATGATTTTCTAACTATGTCTGTATATGTGGCCTATTCCCCCCTTGCTTTTACAGTTTCTTGCACTAACAGGTTGGGAAGGATGGTTCGGAGATATAACTGAATTGCATGTCATATACACACATATGTATATATATATATATATATATATATATATATATATATATATATATATATATATATACTATTTTCCTTCCATTATATTCAATATATGTATATCTATATTATGACTGTAAGTTTACATATATATGTTTCATCTGACACACACATATTGACTGTAAGTTTACATATATATGTTTCATCTGACACACACACACACACACACACATATATATATATATATATATATATGTGTGTGTGTGTGTGTGTGCGTGTGTGTGTGTGCACATGTCTATATACAATGCAGAAGAGGTTCCACAACACTTGTCCCATAATGTTGTATGCCTCTATTGCATGATATGTTTGAAAAAGCAACTTTAATTCTTGCAGCTCAGCTGGTGTACTGGTACCTTTCTCTAATTAAAATGGTCAGGGTCATAGGTTCAACACTTGGAGCTGCTGTTTTTTTTTAATTAATGTTAAATGACCTGAATGCAGGATATGTTCATTAAAGCACTATAATGCCTCACAGGTCTGATGGTATAGTGGTATGTTAGTGTGATTGTTGAGGGCAGTGTCCTGTGTTTGAGTCTTGGCAATGCTGACTCTTTTGTTGCTGGGCAGAACAAGGTCTAATGGATACAAATGGATTAAGGCACATTTCTGCATATGTTTGTGAAGGGTCGATCTTGTCTCCTGAATCTGATTGACTTCTTCACATCAGTCTCCAGAGCTGTGGACGAGGGTAAGGTGGTCCACACATCCTGTCTGGACCTCGCCAAGGCCTTCGACACAATCCCCCACTCTGGAATCATAGATAAACTTACTATGCTGGGCATAAATCCCTACGTCACTAGATGGGTTGCCAACTGGCTTACTGACAGAACCCAGACTGTAAAAGTAACTGACTCCAAATTCAGCTCCAAACAAGTGACAAGTGGAGTACCTCAGGGTTCAGTCCTGGGACCACTCTTGTTTGGCATCTACTTCTCTGAAGTACAGGCCAACACTAAAGGACTCTGGCTAACAAAGTTCGCAAATGACTGCAAACTGGGAGCCATTATTGAATCCCCAAATTATGTGGATATTCTACAAAAGGGCCTTACAGAAACAGATGCCTGGTGCCAGAGCCATGGGCTCAATCGTAATACCAAGAAATGTACAGTTATCCCCTTTGGAAAAAAACATGTACCCATGAATTACCACATAGGTGGCAGGACACTAAACATCGAAAGTGTGATGAGAGGCTTAGGGACACAGGTGGATAGTGGTCTCACTTTCGATAACCACATCGCCACAACAGTCAGCAAATCCTTCTATGTGGCACACCTCATCACTAAGAGCTTTTCATCCAGAAAAAGGAGGTCATTGTCCCACTGTACTCATCCCTCATTAGACCCATTATAGAGTATAATGCCCCATTTGGTATGTACCTCACAAGACATCTGCAACAGCTGGAAAGGCCACAGAAATACCTCACTAAAAGAATCACAGGCCTAAAGCAGATGCCATATGCTAACCGTCTAAAAAAACTCCAGCTATACTCTGTGGCATATCGTCTACTCAGAGGCGATCTCTGCTTAACATACAAGGCCATGTGAAACCCTGAGCTGTTGGACATACTCCACTTAAAGAAATCCCAATCCCTCAGAGCCACATGCTCCAGGGATCTAAACCTTGTCATCACAATGAACAAAACATGCTGGAGGGATAGGTTCCTGACCCAGAGACTCCCCATACTCTGGAATAGACTGCCCATACATGTCAAGCAGAGCACCTCATTGGCCCTCTTCAAATGGAACCTTGATGATTGGATGGGAGATAGGAAATTCACCCCGGGGATCATGTCAGTCACCCTGCTAGACAGGGGTCCAGAGAAGTAAATATTGTGGGAAGAAATATCCAGGGAATTGTTATGGCTAGGCTTGCATAGGCCCCAGGGCTGATAGCCTAGTACCAACCTATGAACCTATACGTATAATGTTATATTTAAGTAATAACCCACAGCTGGGTGTGGGTAATACTGGATTTACCCACAGTTGGTGTGGTTTGGTCATGAGGGCAATGCCCTCCTAACCATACAATGCCAATGGTGGGTCCAGCACTGCCCACACCCAGCCATGGGTTAATGCTATTATACAATGACATTATTTAAGAAAAACAATACATACCTTTCTTAAAAATGCCATTGTATCTCCATGCTGCTCTTCCACAGTTTTCCGGTATCTGAGATAGGGGGATCTCATTTGTTTTTTCTCATATAACTCATATAACATAGTGAGATATATTATAACAGCAATGGAGATCTTCCTTTCTTTGCTGACAGGAGGATCTCCATTGCATTTTTTATGATATCTTGCTATGTTATATGAGTTCTTCGACTCGTAACACATAGCGAGATATGTTTGTAAATACAACGGAGATCTTCATTTCCCCATTGCTATCTCTGCAGACTGGAAATACAAACAGGTGGTATACAAATGGAAATAGTCCAGCCGTCCAGACCTTTTTCCATTTGCATACTGTCGGATTTAAAACGGGCACTCTGTGCTGGCCAATTAGCATACTCATTTTTGTATATTAATGGCCAGTCATTGTGTAATATAACATAAATATTACACATTTATACTTTTACATTTACCTTCCATGACATCTCCCTATGTGCTTTCATTACATTATGTTCCTATGTGACTATACTGTATGGGGCACATGTGTTTATATGAGGGTTTCACATCTTTCCTACACTGACATCTCACTTTTGGAACTGCTACTCTATCCTGGTTGGCAAAAACTAATGGCTACATAGTTTACATTTACTAAAATAAGTTTAACACTACTTTCACATGATGTAAAGGTGTTACTCTAACCACAACACTATCATGGTTTGGACAGCTTTTTTTCTCTATTTTCATTTAACACCTATGGGATGTTTAAGCTGTAATGTACGCACCCACTTAGCTACACTTAAACATCCCTTAGGGTATGATAAACAGGGATATATTATTATTATTATTTTCTGTAAGTTATGAGGGTGTGCATTGTGGTGTTGTGGCAACTACTTGGGACTTCGTTTGTGACATTGCAATGATTGGGCTTTCCAGGTTCTGTGCATGTTTCATGCTGATGCATGATATGTTCAGTATGTCCTTTATTTCTTTTGTGGGGCTCGGGTTGTGCATGTGTACACTTGAGGGATTTATCCCCCCCTATTATGTGTGCATTTGCACAAATTACCTACTTCTGTAGATTGCAGAAGTGCCATATGGTGCTTTACCAATACAGAGAGTGTCACAGAGGCTGTGACACACCCCCTGTATTGCTTCCTACTGCCATTTTGCTTTCAGTGTCCACGGACACTGGCATGCTTCTATTTTACATTTCAGTGTCTGCGGGCACTGAGATACTGGCATAATACTAGAGCTAAGCTCTAGTATTATGCCAGTATGGTTCAGAAGTGCTGTATGGCACTTTCTGAGTGCAGCTGGCATATTTAGTGTCCGTGCACTGCACGGACATGCCCCCCTGTGCTAACACACAGAACCATGTCCATTTTAGAGCACAGCAGCGTGCCTTCATACATATGCATGTCTGCATTACTGGGGGATTCAATGACTGGCCCCAGCTTGCTATTATCAGCAAAATTTGTCATCCAGAGGACTTCCAAATTTGCCTTGACTTCAGAGAAGTATATTATGAACAGGAATGCTCCCAGCAGTGAGCTCTGTGGCACACCAGTGGTAACTGGCCTCTTACTGGGTCTGGATTTACCCACTTTAACCATATATGTCCTGTCTATGATCAAATAGGCTATCCATCTGATGACATAGGGATTTATGCCTATTTTTATGAGTTTTTTATAATACCTAAGTGAGGAATTGTGTCAAATGCCTTGGCCAGGTTGAAGTAGGCAGTATGTACTGTTTTACTCTCATCTGTGGCCTTAGTGATTTCTCAAAGAAATCCATCAGCTTTAGTAGGCATGACCTCCTCTTGACAAAGCCAGATTGGGTCAGGTCCAGTTTTTGGAGGTTTTCTATGACATTATTTATCATGTCCATGATTATTCTTTCCCTGGCCTTACATATAAGACTAGTCAAACTTACGGGTCTGTAATTTCCTGCGCCAGTAGATGATCCCCCTTTATGCAGAGGGATGACTGTTGCTTTCCTCCATTCTTCTGGGGAAAAGACAGTCCAGAAGCTATGGGTAAATAGGCATTGTAATGGGCTTGATAAGTTCTGATTTAATCTGTTTAAGAGGCAACCTGGTATATTGTCAGGACCCATCAATGTTTTTAGCTTTAGAGAGCTCAGAGGCAACCTGTTCTTTTGTAATAATTGGCAGTGGAGTGGTGGAGGGTATTTCTTGGAAAAGGACTGGGTGTGATGGGGAGATGAAATTTGAGGTGAAGTTGTCAGCCAGCAGATTTGCTATATCTCCTAGAGTATAGATGATGCCATCTATAACTAATTCCGCACATTGTTGGGTGTTATCCTTAAGACTGTAGACATAACTGAAAAATGCCTTGTGGTTATTCTTAGCTTTGGAGGTTATTTTTACCTCAAATTCTACTTTCAGAGACTTGATTAGTTCCCCAATTTTCTTGTTTAGACTAATGAGGGACTTTTTACTCTGTTCTGCATATTTCCTCTTACTTCTCAATTGGATTTTCTTTCTTTTGTTTTTTAACCTACTAATACCGGGGGTCCACCACAGTACCTTGTTTCTGAGGTCTGACCTGTGTTTATTTCTGTCTGGTACTGCCATTTCTTTGCAGTTGTTTGGTTATACAGAGCTTTTATGCACTCCTCTGCATAGGTTTCTTTATTTTCAGGATTTGGGGGAACCTGGAAACCAGCTATACCATCCCCTTAATAGGGGGTAATTTACCTTAGAGAAGTTTTTAAAGTTTATGGTGTTAGGTGGGAGGACTAGTTTTACCTTTTTTTCAAGGGAGATCACTTTGTGATCTGACCTTCTAGTGAGGACATCACACTGTGAGATGCAGTACTCTCCCATATTTGTGAATACCAGATCTAGGATATTTGTTCTCTCAGTGGGAATGCAGACTAGCTATTTCCAAAGTATTTGAATTTACAAAGTCAAGAAATCTTTGGGCCTGCATGTTAGTGGTCATTTATGCCTCTCAGTTAATGGAGGGGTAGTTAAAATCACCCATGAGTATGGTACTGGACTGGAAGGTTAATGATTTTAGCAACATCAGGTACGATGTATGGGTTTCCTGCTTCATGATGGGGGACTTGTAGCTAGCAAGAATATGGTAATGGATTTTTCCCATGGTTAGTTGGACATGGAGCAGCATATTGTCATATTGCTTGACCAGCCTAGAGGTGTGCTTATGTTTATGTAAGTAGATACACCTCCATCTTTGCTCTTTCATGTTCCGTGGGTGATCAGAACATATGAGAGGTATTATAGCCATGCACTACCAGAGTGCTTTTCATGGCTTTCAACCATGTTTCAGTAACTGCACAGATGAAAGCATTCTCCAGGGTGAGGAGAGCTTTCACACAGTGCAGTTTCTTGCTCAGATTCCTAGCATTGAGCTAGTAACACCTTTAGCTTGTCCTGAGTAGCTTTTGTTAAGTTGGAAGGCTTGTCTGTTTGGAAATGCATAGAAAAGGCACTATAGGAATAATGTTTTGGTCAATATCTGGGAGCCTAAAGGTGACAGGTGGAGACCATCCCTAGCAAAGCAGTGTGGCCCATCATCCATGTCCTGCCAAGCTGACATGTATTGGAACCCTTTGGGATGACACCAGCAGCTAAGTCACTAATTAAAGTTAATAATTTCCTGCTGGTATTGTGGCATCATCCCTGGAGATGGTAGAATGCTACTCAATGCTAGGCTCATACCTGCTGATGACATGTATTCTGTGACCTCAGTCATGTCTGTCTTCATACAGTCCAAGGAGTTACATCTCAGGTCATTCACACCCACATGGACTATGATGGAGTCTTACTGGTACTTAAGGGTAAGTGATGAGTGCTTGTGTGATCTGGTGGGTCCTGGTCCCTGACAGGCATTTAACTATAACCTTCCCCTTTGCCAGCCTGGTAAGTGAGCCATCAGTGTGTCTCACAATGCTGTCTTCTGTGATCATAATACTGGGTCATGGAGTGTATCTCCTTATGGGCTTGGTAGTTGAGATGCAATGAGATGTGGCTTTATGAGTTGTGATGGGAACTGCACTATGGAATCAAAAGATTAGGGGAATACCTGTGCTAAAGGTATGTATTTCTGAAGAAGAAGAATAAACTGTAACAGTTTTGTAAATAGATAAGAAATCAAGAAAGGCCAGCTGAGCTCAACCAGATGCTGTTTCATGCAACCAGCTAAATTTTCACATTTAGCAAAAACTTTTCTAACTTATTCATCTTTCTGAAATATGGTTTTCCTCAACAGAGAATATTCTTTATATATCACACATCGAAACCAAATATGCAGTTTTTTACTACATCTAGTTTGACTACTGTATACAGTTGCAGGAATGTGCAAAGAAAAATATTCATGTTCACTTTACCTGGCAATAATCATGGTCCAGTTGTACATAACAGGCAATGTTATACAAAATAACCAGTTGTAGTATAAGTTTCCAGCTGGATCAATGATGAATTTCTCTTTCTGCACCCTGTTGAAAACATAAAGAAAAAAGAAAAAGAGGGTTACTACAAAGCAACAATATTAGCTGTCTTTGCTACTGTTAGAGCACAATTTGAGGATCATGCAGCCAAGTCAAATAACAAAAATTAAATTACGCTACCAAGTCTAACTCTCCAGGCTTTTACTATTCCATAATTAAACTTTTACTTTTCACATTTCAGATTCTGTGATAAACACAGAAAGTGTGTGTGTGTGCACGTGTGTGTGTGTGTGTGTGTGTGTGTGTGTGTGTGTGTGTGTGCGTGTGTGTGTGTGCGTGTGTGTGTATGTGGGTGTCTGTGTGTGTGCACATATGTGTGTCTATTTGTATACACAGATGACACTGTAGGTTTGTATGCCATGCAGCAGTTAAAAGAACTGCTTGTCACATGTTAAGCTAAGTTGTGACATACAGTATAAAATACCATATGATAAATAATCACATTAAATGAGAAAACGGAAAAGTGTGGAGACTTTTCACTGCAAAAATATAGTACTAATAACCAGAAAAAGCACTGAAATAGACAGCCGCCAATCCAAAGAGGTATAACCACTACAAACGTTTTATTTCACCAAACCACACCAACAGAGTAAACACATACTTATGTGTTATATGTTAAACATGTGTTTACTCTGTACATGTGGTTTGGTGAAATAAAATGTTTGTAGTGGTTATACCTCTGTGGACTGGCAGCTCTCTGTTTCAGTGCTTTTTTTTTTTCTGGTTATTAGTACATTAAATGAGAATTCTAAACAATGTGCATTGGATGAATGAAACAAGTAGGCTAACCACATAAGTTATAAAAACGTGTCTACCTAACAAGTCTTACCCCAATCTTTTTCAATTATTTTTTCTATTTGCATCCACTGAGATGGCCATTTAGCCCTTTAGTGTCCTAATGACTCACTCATCTCCCCTATTTAGTCCAGAATGACATATCACATCGCTATCAACCTAGAGATCTGAGTACTTTTTTGCATGAATTTGCTGACTTCTTTGTTGACACAATTTAAAAACAAATTAAAATAATACAATAGATTAATGCTATAAAAACTTTATTGCATAAAATCTATAGTTAGCACTCTTGTAAGACATAGTTCTTCAGACCACTAAAAACTCTTACTTAATGAATATGTTTATGCAGAAGAAAAGTATGTAAATACAGCTAAAAGCTATAACCAAGTCCAGTTATTCTCCAGACTGTCAGTTTTTTCATTTTTCTAACCAATTTAAAATCTACATTCATAAGAGAGGGTGTTTGAGAAAGTGGTTGTAGTGCAGCTTGAATTAATTTCTCCTTACGTTTTCACAGTACAAAGCCGTAAGAAAAATAATTTGGACTGCTTATACTATATGGAGTTTGTATCTCAGTGTCAAAGTCTAGATATGATCTTGGATAAATGCTTTACATCAAAACATTGTATTAAACCTTTACTGCAATGACTTTTACCTTGGGCTGGATAATGGAGACAAGGCTATGCACGGCCAGTGCAGAAACTACAGTATATCTCTTCCCAGAAGCTGGCTGGCTAGTGCCAGTGATCTCCTTTTTTGCATATTCCGCACTGCCAGACAGTAAGACACAGGTGTGAGTGTACATTTCTTGCTCTAACCCAGCTAAGCATACATGACTTTGATCTTTCTTTTGTCATGGAGCTTCCACTGCCCTTTGATCTTGTTCTTTAGTCATTCTGTAGAGTCTGACTGTTTCTGGTCTGACAGACTTTAGCACACCAGACCTATCCGTCAACAAATTCTTAAATTTTTGCAAATTCTTATTCATTACATATGCAGTATTGTCTATCTCTCTTAACCTCTGCTGACTACTTCTTTTACATTTTATTTTTCCCAGCTTTAGTTTGTCCTGTAGTAAATCCCATCATCTCATTATGTGGCCAGATTATTTGAGTTTTACTTTTATTGTCAGAATGTTCAGTGAATAGTTTGGGTTTATTTTCATAAGTATTGGCTGAGTTGATTTTCTTGAAGTTCATAGAGTTTTCAAAAGCTTTCTCTAACACCACAATTGAAAAGCATTAAATTTACTAGTGCAGACCCTTATTTATAACTCAGCTCTCACAGCCATATATCATTAATTGGAAAATCATATCTCTGACTGTATGGACCTCTGTTTGTAAATGATGTTTTACCTCATATCCAGATTTCCATCATAGTTTTTCTTCCAAGAAGCAATAATCTTTCAAGCCTGCTGCAATCACCACCCACAGTGATCCTTAAATCCAGAAAAATAAAACTTGTCACTGGGCCCATTTCTTTCTCATGTGTTTGCATCTAAATCCTTCTGCCTTGCACAAAACAGGCTGCCAGTGCTTCCAGTATTTTATCTGGAACACAACTTAATTCTTGTTCTTACTGTATTGTTTATTGTTGAAATTCACTGCTTTGCCTATTATGATTTCAGCAACTTGTATAACAACTGAGTGGTGCCTAAAGACTTACTTATTTCAGAAGACATATTTCCCATAATTTTAAATGCTTATTTCATTCTCAGCCTCTTGTTGAGCCCTTAATTTTAAAGTTTTGCTGATATTTTATGAGTTTTTCTAATGTTGCTGGCCTGCGTGGAATGAATTTCTTTTTTGTTTTATTTTAATGTAACTACATTTATGTTTTTAATTATTTTGTTTAACGGCAAAGTCCAACTTAGAAAGAAGCCAACTTTCATCAGAGGCCTGGGGAGAAACACTCTAGACATATCTTTGTAATGTGGGAATAAAATAGAGTACACAGGGGAAACCCACACAGACACAGGTAGGACATACAAATTCTGCGCAGAAGGCACCCTAGCTAAGAATCAAACTGGAGAACCTTTTGCTGTGAGGTGACAACACAGCTACTGCACCACTGGGCTACCTTTATAATGCTTTGTTTTTTTTACTGTAACAAGCCTATGTTTAGGCTATACAATATGTTTGGTATGATTTTATTACTCTAGCAGAAAGGTTCCCTCCTTCGTATGGGAATTAGGATTTAGTGGCTATTGCTGTTGTGAAGATAATAGAAGGTAAGGGTTAAGTATGAGGTGGCTAGCATTTAGTAGTGGAAAGGCTTTTTCCTTAATGATCTTACTCCTGTGCTGTTCCTGTGAAAGCCAGAATGGCATATCTGAATCCTCAATCTTATATCATAGTGTGTTTCTTCATGTAATCCTATCTGAATCCTCAATGTTATATCATAGTGTGTTTCTTCATGTAATCCAAGTCAAATTCTTGTGCATCAAAGACTGTCCTTCTGGTCTCCATCAGGAGACACTGAAAAACAAGAAATCCTAAAATCATCGCCTTATGAAATAGATTTGGCCATCAGTTGCTCAGTCCTAGTTCTCCTAGTTACTTTCTCATGATGTTTTCATTTCAAATCATGCTGTTATACTCTGTTCATTCATGTATTCATTCATTCATTCATTCATTCATTCATGCATTCATTCATTCATTCATGCATTCATTCATTCATTCACTCACTGCTTTATATGAAAACTTTTGAACCTTTGCATATGTCAACCCTTTGTAAATATCCTTTAGCTTTTAATGTCTATTCTACCTTTTTTTACCAACCATCAGGAGCCATGACACAGGCAGCCATTGAGGTTTATTTGTTTGTTTGTTTTTTTTTTAGCTTAATAGGAGGGTTTTTACCATATTTGCATTCTTAGCTGGATATCCCATACTGGTACCAATTCATCATCTTTCCATAAGCCTCTCAAACAAGTCCCCAAAAATCTTCCGCTAACCATCTCACAACAACACCCCATCTCACCCACAAATAATTACCCATATTTCCTTTTTTATTAAATTTCAGTGCATACTCTATGCTCTTCCTTTCTTCTTCCTCATCCATTCCTTTCAAGGAAATACCCTGTCCTCAGTGCCCTCTTTATTGTGGCATACCTGACCTTCAGTAACCCACCATTTGCCTTTTTACTTATCTAACCTTTAACTATTTTACTTGCCTAATGTCATATTATATTTTTCTTATATCTTAAAAATGCTTACCATTAGCACACTGCATACCCTCAATATTCCTACCAATCTCCATTTACATCCATCATTCATCCACAACCTATTTTTCCCATTTTTGCACATGGGGTCAGGGTTTTACTTTATCAGTGATAATCATATACAGCCAAGGTTTACAGCACTGGGTGGCTAGCCCTCACACAGAAGTTCTTCAACACCACACACTCACATGCATCCTCACTCCTATGGCCAATTTAGAGTGTACAATCCACCTACTGCTTGTTTTTGAAATGTGGGATGAAACCACAGCACCTGGAGAAAACCCACACAAGCACAGGGGAGTACATGCAGAGTCCACACAGAGAGCACCCCAGCTGGGAAACGAAATGAGGAACGTCTTACTGTGAGGCAACAATGCTCTCCACTGTGCCGCTGTGCCGCTTGCATTTATTCCCCTGAAATTCTCTTAAAATCTCTTCCTTTCAGCAAACTACTTTTATTTTCCCATGCACTTTTTCATTTATCTCCCTTCTAATATCACTACCTAGTTCAGTGACAGCTGGTGACTTCAAATCAAGGGAGGGCTGCAGGAAGCAACTGAATGGGTGGGGCTAATTTATTTGTTTATTAATTGCTTTTGTTTACTGGAAAAGTCTAGCTGGGTAGCATTCTCATTTTCTGGAAAAGGGACGAGGAGAAATACTCCATTTTACAGAACGAGTAGAAGGCAGCTATACATACATACATAGATTAGTAATGATATGACAGTTAATCGAAAAATAATAAATGTACAAATAATACATAGAATAGCAAATGAACATACATACATAGAATTGTAATGATATGACATTTAATGAAAATATGACAATTAAATGAAGAATACAGTAAAATATTAGCTAATATCAAGCTTATAAGAGTCTAGTTAATTCCAAATGGAAATTTAATTAAATGGAATTGGGTGGGGCTCTATTGCGGCAGGTCAGTGACCATTACTTGTGCTCAAACAACAGATAGAGTCATTCATTTTCATCTGCAGACTACTTTAGCACTGACACTTTCTGGCCACTTTATTGACTATATACATCTCTGACATCTTCTTCACTTTCAGCTGTTCCCGTTAGGGGTCGCCACAGCAGATCATCTGTTTCCATTTCTTCCTCTCCTCTGCATCTTGAACTGTCACACCAACCACCTGCATGTCCTCTCTCACCATATCCCTAAACCTTATCTTAGGCCTTCCTCTTTTCCTCTTACCTGGCAGCTCCATCCTTAGCATCCAAACCAATGCAGTCTCGCTTCTCTGACTTTGTCTCCAAACATTCCAACCTGAGCTGACCCTCAAATATACTGATTCCTAATCTTGTCCATCCTTGTCACACCCAGTGCAAATTTTAACATCTTTAACTCTGCCACTACCAGCTCTGACTCCTGCCTTTTTGTCAATGCCACCGTCTCCAACCCATACAACATAGCTGCTCTCACTACCCTCTTGTAGACCTTCCCTTTCACTCTTACCAGTACCCGTCTATCACAAATCACTCCTGACACTCTTCTCCACCCATTCCACCCTGCCTGTACTCTCTTCTTCACCTCTCTTCCACACTCACCATTATTCTGAACTGCTGATCCCAAGTACTTAAACTCATCCACCTTCGCCAACTCTACTCCCTGCATCCTCACCATTCCTCTATCCTCCCTTTCTTTCACACACATATATTCTGTCTTAGTCCTGCTGACCTTTATTCCTCTCCTCTCTAGAGCATATCTCCACTTCTCCAGGGCCTCCTCAACCTGGTCCCTACTCTCACTACAGATCACAATGTCATCTGCAAACATCCTAGTCCATGGGGCCTCCTGCCTGATCTCGTCTGTCAACCTCTCCATCACCATGCAGTAAATAAGAAAGGGCAAGATTTAGGAGATAAGCTCCAGCCAAAGGACTCCATGTGCCCCCGGTTGCACAGTGATCCCATGTGCACCTTCCCAGTGCCCCCCTCTGTTTTTCTCTCATACGGGTGCATCTCCAGCCAGTCAGATTACTGCTTTCTCATTTTTTTCATACATTGTCTTAGCCCTTAGCCCCATATACCCTAACTGGCCAAGAGAAAACTGTAGTAAGCTTGGAGGAAGTAACTGAATTAAGCCTGAGGTCTGAGGGTCTAGTGGATCCCAAATGTCATTGGATCCTAGATGCTCTGATGTGCAGATTAGAGTTTTTTTACAAGCTTTTGATCCAGAAATAGCCTGAAAAAAACATTATGAGTAAAGAAAGAAATGCAATCTTATTTCTTTCTTTCAAGGAAAAATAAGTTGTGTCTAAAGCTTAATGTTCAAATAAGACTAGGTTCCCAATAAATTGAGAGGTATATATATATATATATATATATATATATATATATATATATATATATATATATATATATATATACATGTGTGTGTGTGTGTGTGTGTATGTGTATGTGTGTGTATGTGTGTAATTCTATCAGAGAATAGTGCTTACCTTCCTATCCCTCAAACAAAAAAAAGATAGCCACCTTCTGTGTACAAATGGTCAGAGGTATATGGTATACAGTTAAAAGTATGGAAGAAAAAAATCTAAAGCACATAGACAAAACCCACACAGATTCAGGGGCTATATGCAGTCTCCACACAGAAGGAATCAAAGCCAAAAGCTCATTCAAAGAACCAAATACTGTTAGATGGAGATACAACTTGATGTGCCAGTGATAAGCTGGTATCTTATGCATTCTGCCAAAACTGCTACAGACTGCCACTTATTAGGTGCAATGCTGATGATTAATGTGATGGAATTTGAAACAAAACTATGGCCACTTTATGGCCACTTTGCTACTTTTAGACACAATGCAAAAACTGCAACCCCCCATACAGTCATTTTCTTCAAAGACAACCTCCATGCCCATCAGTTACTACCACTTATATGACTGTGCCTGTACATCTCAAATGTTTAACTGCAATCAGTGAAAGATGAATACAGATATACGTGCCACACATGAATATATCTTCTCATCTCACTGCTGTCAGACTACTGTGTGAATACACTGCACCCTTCCAACACACAAATAACTCAACTTCTTCATTTAAGAATCAAGGAGAAAGATAAAATTAATGGTGGACAAAGTACTAAATAAGGGATAGCTATAACCTTAAATGATTAGAAAGGTATTAAAATACTAGGATTCACCATTAGCATTTTTTCTGAAGGCTGCTAAGTCTGAAACTCAAATTCCTGTCATAATTTCTAGACTGCCTTCCTTGCTGATTTACCAGAAGAAAAAAATGTTATGAATAATAAGACCAAAATAGGAGGCAAAATACAAAGAACATTCTGCAAAATCAGAACAGTTGAAAGCATCCATATCCCCATCACACACGCACACACACACACACAACTACTAGTTACAGCCACTTGTAGAAATACAAATGTAAATGTATACCTCAGCTGACTGACAGCTTTTTACCTTTATATACATAAGAGTTACTAAAATAACAGGCTTTGCATTAGCATGTTCATTTTTCTGGAGGCCTTTAAGTCTGATTGTCATTCATTTGTGAGAAAAACTCAGACTTTATGAGGAACAAAGCATATTATGATGCAAAAAAAATCAAGGATATTCTACAAAATCAAGGACAATTACTAGCATCAGTGTCTTCCACTACACATAACACAAACACATGCAAACACAAGACTATCAGTTATAGTGGAATGTAAAACTGTAATGGTACGCCTTGGCTATTTGACAATTGTTACTCATATATTTAAAAAGTTGCTGGCTTTGTATTCACATCCTTTCTCTGAAGGTCATTATGTCTGAAACTCAAACGTTTATTATGGTATGACTTTAACTGTCATTGGTTTTCTAGAAAAGCATAACTTTTACAAAAACAGACCAAAATATGTGACAAAATCTGAGACAGTTGAGAGCTTCAGTACCCCCTAAACACACACACACACACACACACACACACACACACACACACACACACACACACACACACACACACACACACACACACATCACTGAAAGTAGAGTTGTGTACACTTACCATAAATGTAGATGTTTGAGTGTATTCACTGTTACAGTCATTATATTTGGGTAATCTGCTGGCAGGTTGCTCTCAGTCGGCCTGAATAACAAAGTCTTGGGTCCTGCATCGGTTGCTGTCTCCTCTTCCATGGCGTCAGGTTGTCAGGGGTATAAAACATGTAGCCGACGCCACTCTATTCAGTTTTTCTTGCCCCAGATGTCAGGTGCCTCCCAAATGGGGAGCAAAAAAAAATAAAATATATATATATATATATATATATATATATATATATAAATAAACAGTAAATATATATAAATGCACTTATAGAAACATAAACTTTACCTTCATATAAAAGCAAATACACTACAAAGGCTTTTGTGTATAGTGAAGGAAAGAAAAGGTATAGAAAGAGGGATGGTGGGTGGGTAACCCGGAAAGCAACAGTAAATACACTCGAACATCTACATTTATGGTAAGTGTACACAACTGTACTATGTTTTTCATGTTTCACTGTTGCAGTCATTACATTTGGATAGAATCCCAAAGCTATGGATGGGAGGATGGAACTAAACAGCATTAGGAGCGGCTATAAGGCCCTGCAGAACTGCAGTGGCAAAGCCTGCCCTGGATTTGGAGAAGAGAGGCAAATGATAATGCTTTGTCAAGGTATGAACAGAGCTCCGAGTAGCATCTTCTAGAATGTCTTTGGTTGGAACCCCTCTGAGAAAAGCTGCTGAAGTAGAGGCAGCCCTGGTGGAATGTGATCTGATCCCCTTGGGCACAGGTTTACCATGGTGCAAGTAGCAGAAATGAATGCAGTGGCTTATCCACTTAGAAATAGTCTGCTTTGATATAGCCTTCCCCTCTGACCCTGCAGCAAATGCTACCAGTAGTTGCTCAGACTTTCTTAGAGATTTGGTCCTGTTTAAGTAGCATCTTAGTTGTCTATGTACATCCAATGAATGCAGAACCCGCTCCCCCTTTTTCTGCGGATTTGGGTAAAATGTTGGCAGGTGAATGGTCTGATTAAGAGCCACACTGGATACCACCTTAGGTATAAAAGAAGGATTGGTCCTGAGGGACACTCTGTCCGAGTAAAATATAATAAAAGGCTCCACTGCCATGAGAGCCTGTAGTTCTGAAACCCTTCTTGCTGAAGTGTCTGCCAAGAGAAAAGCTGTTTTCCAAGATAGGAATTTTATATCCACAGTAGCTGCTGGTTCAAAAGGAGGCAGGGTGAGTTTTTCCAGCACAAAATTGAGGTCCCATGCAGGAGTTGGTGATCTTCCTGGAGGCCTTAAATTTTTGGCCCCTCTAAGATACTGTTTAAGCAGAGGATGAGAAAAGAATGGAGGCTCTGTGTTGTAATGAGCTGAGATGGCAGAGGCATGGATTTTTATTGAAGAAAAAGATAGGGCCTCAAGCATTTCAGTCAAATATTGTAAAATCTCAGGAATATTGGGCTTTGCTGTGTCTGTTCCTTGTGCTTGGTTCCAAGCACAGAATCTCTTCCATTTATCAGCATAAGATTTTCTAGTACTAGGCCTTCTGGCTTCCAAAATGACATCCATCACAGATTTACTGAGATGTGTTGTTTGAATAATTAGTTGATCAGCCATGCTGCAATATTCAGAGTTTGGAGCTGAGTGTGCAGAATTTGATAGTTTTGCTGAGACAGTAGATGAGGTATTTGAGGCAAGTACCATGGAGGAAGCTGAGACATATTCCTTAGAAGTGGGTACCAGTGCTGGCGAGGCCAGTCCGGAGCAACTAGGATCATTTTTGTTTTTTCCTGTCTGACTTTTAGTAAGACCTTGGAGAGTAGAGGCAGAGGGGGGAAGGCATAGACTGATAGGTTTTAACAGCTGAAGGATAGGGCATCCACTTTCCATGCTTTTTTGTGATGAGTTTTTGTGCAGAATTTGTCCAACTGATAATTTTGGGGAGAGGCAAATAGATCCATGTCTGGGCTCCCCCATTCTTGTGTTAACATGCTGAAGATTTGTGGATCCAGTTTCCATTCGTGCGGGTCCATAAGATTTCTGCTTAGGTCATCTGCCAGAGTATTTTGCTTTCCTGGTAGGAATTGAGCTTGAAGATGTATTTGGTAAGTCAAGGCTGTGTTCCACAAGGCCATGGCTAGTCTGCAAAGGGGGTAGGAATGTGTACCCCCCTGCTTGTTTATGTACCACATAACTGTGTTGTTGTCCATCTTTATCAGTAGTTGTCCTGGATGATCTTTTAAGTCTAGTTACTAACCAAGCATTCCTGCCTAGTGTAGGCAGTTGCTGTTGTAAAATCAGCATTTTGAATTTTGGAATGCCCAGGAACGTGTTCAAAATCGATAAGTCCAGTATTGGACGCCATGAATTGTCTTTTCTCGGTACCAGGAAAAGTCTTGAATAAAAACCTTGTCCTTTTTCCTTTTCTGGTAACTGTTGAATAGCCCTCATATCCATGAGGGACATGACTTGATTCTGGGCCTCTGCCCACTGGTTTTGTGGCAGATCTGGCCATCCGTGAGGTATTTGCTTCCCACAAGTAATGCAATTATTAACTTTTACTGACATCGGTAAGGAGCAAGAAAACGTTTCCCCACTTGCGAACTGCTTCTGCTTCAGGCACCGCGTAGCAAGAAAGACTGAATAAAATGGCATCAGCTACATGTTTTATACCTCTGACAACCTGACGTCATGGAAGAGGAGGCAGCAACTGATGCAGGACCCAAGACTTTTTTATTCAGGCCGACTGAGGGCAACCTGCCAGCAGATTACCCAAATGTAATGACTGCAAAAGTGAAACATGAAGAACATCTGTGGTTGTTGAATGTGATTTTTAAGTGTTAAACACTCTAATGTCTTTAAATCTTATTGACACCAATTAGCACCTGAAGTTACACTAATATTAAATCAAAGTAAGATACAAAACAGACTCACATTTTAAGTCAAGGAGTGGAATTAGTCATATTGCCAAATCAAGGAAGTAAGGAAGCTTCTTGCTATCCTTAAGGGGTGCATAATCTCTAAAGTAAGTATTTTTACTAATGTGGGAGTTGGGGGGAGGGCTTCAGCATTTTTGGTAAAAACTACATTGTGATAATTTTGGGGAGAGGCAAATAGATCTATGTCTGGGCTCCCCCATTCTTGTGTTAGTATGCTGAAGATTTGTGGATCCAGTTTCCATTCGTGCGGGTCCATAAGATTTCTGCTTAGGTCATCTGCCAGAGTATTTTGCTTTCCTGGCAGGAATTGACCTTGAAGATGTATTTGGTAAGTCAAGGCTGTGTTCCACAAGGCTATGGCTAGTCTGCAAAGGGGGTAGGAATGTGTACCCCCCTGCTTGTTTATGTACCACATAACTGTGTTGTTGTCCGTCTTTATCAGTAGTTGTCCTGGATGAAGTAAGTCCTTGAAGGCTGTCAGAGCATTCTGAACAGCTAGCATCTCTTTCTGGTTGATATGCAAATGCATTTAGTTTGGGCTCCATTTGCCCTGAATGCATCTCCCTGCCAGGTGGGCCCTACAAGCATAGTCTGATGCGTCTATAGTTAGGGCTTGAGTGGCAGGGGGTAGAGTGAATGACAGTCCCTTGTTTTGGTGACATGTCTCTGCCCACCAAAGAAACTCCTGTTGTAGGCAGGGAATGAGAGGAATCAATGTTTCCAGACTGTGACAATGTTGACTCCATAAACTTTTTAGGTACCAATGAAGTTTCCTCATGTGCAGTCTCGCATATGGAATTAGTAGAATGCAGAATGCCATGAACCCCAAAGCCTGCAGAATTTGTCTTGCAGATAACTGGGTTTCTGTTGCCATTTGTTTGAAGTATGTTGTCAGTTGCCTTTGTTTGTCTGGTGTGAGGTAAGCCATCTGGGCAGTTGTATTCAAGCTTGCACCCAGAAATGTAATTTGAGAGGGTACCAGTTGTGATTTCTTTTCATTTATGGTGTACACTAGGCATGCTAGAAGCCTTTTTACAAACGCCAGATGTTGAAGAGTGTCCTTGTTCTCTGCTTGAATGAGACAGTCGTCCAAATAAGGATAAATGTGAATGTTTCTTTGTCTGCAGAATGCAATTACTGGTGCCAGGCAATTTGTAAAGACCCTGGGTGCAGTAGATAAGCCAAAGGGCAGTGCAGAGAATTGGTAATGCAAAAAACCTGCTTTGAAGCGGAGGTTTCTTCTGCATGATTCCCTTATTGGGATATGCAGGTATGCAGGTATGCAGGTATGCCTCTTTTAAGTCTAGTTACTAACCAAGCATTCCTGCCTAGCATAGGCAGTAGCTGTTGTAAAGTCAGCATTTAGAATTTTGGAATGTCCAGGAACGTGTTCAGAATCGATAAGTCCAGTATTGGACGCCATGAATTGTCTTTTCTCGGTACCAGGAAAAGTCTTGAATAAAAACCTTGTCCTTTTTCCTTTTCAGGTAACGGTTGAATAGCCCTCATATCCATGAGGGACATGACTTGATTCTGGGCCTCTGCCCACTGGTTTTGTGGCAGATCCGGCCATCCATTTGGAATTGGCAAAGTATGGAAATGAAATCTGTACCCCTGGGATACTATGTTTAATACCCTCTTGTCCTGGCTTAGGAGAAGCTTTGTTGTCGGTTTTGGACCTCGACGGTCTGTCTCTGTCTTTTTCTTTGCATGTTTTGTGAACTCCGGTAGTCGGATTGCTAACTGACGACATTTCAGGATAATTAAATCTTGAACCAAAATATTTAGAAGCAAAAATATACTGACGCTTAATAGTGCGTTGGTTAAATCTAGCACAAAACCGACAGCAAGGCACATTGTGGTCTGGGCCTAGGCAAGGAATACAGAACAAATGAAAATCCTTATGAGGTATTTGCTTCCCACAAGTAATGCAATTATTAACTTTTACTGACATCGGTAAGGAGCAAGAAAAGGTTTCCCCACTTGCAAACTGCTTCTGCTTCAGGCACCTCGTGGCAAGAAAGACTGAATAAAATGGCATCAGCTGCATGTTTTATACCTCTGATGACCTGACGTCGTGGAAGAGGAGATAGCAACTGATGCAGGACCCAAGACTTTGTTATTCAGGCCGACTGAGGGCAACCTGCCAACAGATTACCCAAATGTAATGACTGCAACAGTGAAACACGAAGAACATCTGTGGTTGTTGCATGTGATTTTTAAGTGTTAAACACTCTAACATCTTTAAATCTTATTGACACCAATTAGCACCTGAAGTTACACTAATATTAGATCAAAATAAGATACAAAACAGATTCACATTTTAAGTCAAGGAGTGGAATTAGTCATATTGCCAAATCAAGGAAGTAAGGAAGCTTCTTGCTATCCCTATCGGGTGCATAATCTCTAGAGTAAGTATTTTTACTAATGTGGGAGTTGGGGGGGGGGGCTTCAACATTTTTGCTAAAAACTACATTGTGTGCTGTCAGATTTCTTGCTTTAATTGTTTTCCAGTTTGGTTTTACTGTTCGCAGATTTACTATAGACACCCACCCCCACACAGACACATACAAGTATGTTGGGTTGGACGATCCTAGTATAGTTATGGGACCACTGGTTGGTCACCAGTCCATTCATTTACTTTTTCTAGCTTATAAAGCACATAGCGTCCTGACAAATCACACTGGGCATATCAGGCTTACAGCTACAGTTTTTGCTTTCATGATTAAACAGGTCCATATCTCATAGAATGTTTTTGGAATCATGCACTGGGTTAAAAGAAACTGTGACTGCTTGTACATTTCATTAGCAAAATTCATGTAGAAGCCTTGTTTTGGAGTTACAATTGTCTGATGCTGTGTCTCAGCTTCCGTGCATCATCATGATGCCACTTGTCCACCTGTTATCATTGGGAGCAGCAATAGCACAGCAATGAGACATTAAGAGAGCAATATCAGGGGATGTTTAGACTATGAATAAAATCACACAAACACACACACAAAACATCTGTCTACATGCTGGCATAAATTTTTCAGAAAAAAAGTTTTCTAGAAACAATATATATATATATATATATATATATATATATATATATATATATATATATATATATGTTTTATTTTATTTTATTTTTATTTTATTTATTTTACATTTGTTGACCGGGGATAGTCCGACTGGATACATGTCCATTTTCAGCGGAGGCCCGGGGAGAAAAGCTCCAACAGAGTTACAATGACAAATTGTTACAAAAATAGAGTTTAAGATGAACAAAAATGAAGAAGAGAGAAAAAAACAATTTACATACTATTATACAACTACCATGCTCTATCAAATGCAGAATACTACTGTTCATTACACTACATATATATATATATATATATATATATATATATATATATAAATATATGTGTGTATGTGTGTGTGTGTGTGTGTGTGTGTATAATATATATATATATATATATATATATATATATATATATATATATATATATATATAGATATAGATATATATATATATGTTGTATCTTTCGGCTTTTCCCGGTTATGGGTCGCCACAGCGGAACTCTGGTCCGCTAATGATTGGCAGTAGATTTTTACGTGCCGAGTTGCCGGCCCTGACGCACAACCTTCAACGAAGGTACGCCCAATCACGCATGTCTCCACAAAGAAGACGCTCTAGCTGTGAATCGAACAGGACAACGTCTTACTGTGAGGCGACAATGCTACCGCAGCACCACCACCATACAGTATATATATATATATATATATATATATATATATATATATATAGATATAAATAAATATATATATATATATATATATATATATATACACACACACACACACACACACACACACACACACACACACACACACACATATACATTTTCAGAAAAAATAAAGTGTAAAAGAAACACATTTGCTCCTATGACTGTGCCTCTGCAGCCATTCCTTCAGTATCAGGCTGCCTCAGTCACCTGAGACAGCCTGAGCCAATAGGAAGATGTCCTTGATGTATCATACAGCAGTCACCCTATGAGATGCTTTGATATTAATAATGTTTCTGACTTTCTCAACACGACATCAAGAAATCTAATAAAGTACAGTTGCCTTACTTATCATGTAGCAGGTGTGGATTACTTGTAATACACAGCATGGCAATTAATGGAGTCTTTTTTTTTCTTTTAATAACATTAAGTTCTACAGAACTCACACTGTACGAAATGTCAGAATGTTGAGTGTTATTTTTAATTTTGAAATAATAGTTGACTTTCTAATTTTAAATGCTAGCATTATTTATTTTTGTTTGTTGTATAGTTTGGGGGCTGTATCCCAGCAGCCAAATCCACATGCCATGTCTGGCCTACTTTATACCCTGTTTTAATACATTCCATTACTGTCTGATTTCACTGCCAGGTCAACCCATAGTACTTTATTTTTCACTTCCACCTATCTCAAGCTCCCCTCTCTACTATGTTTTTGTATATTTTTCCAGTTAGTAGCCACAATATTACATTCAACATGTGGATGTCACTCGTTACCCCTCTCCAGATGGCTCATTCCCTGCTTGAGGCTGATCCCTAAGAGTTTTCTCTCTATCATCATCGAATTTTCCTTTCTTCCCTTCTAAGGATATACAAGAGAAATGTACCTGCATGTTACCCTCCTTCTTATTCTCTGTATGTCTGACAGCTATTATCTCAATGTGTCAGACACATGCCTATCAAATGGTCCAATATTTGCCTCATATTCTTGGCTGGTTCCTTATAAAAGTTGTGGTTTTCTGGAATACCAAATAATGACATGCATTTGAATTTCAAATTGTATATCCTTCGTAAAATGCCTACTAGTGCAATAGCTGATGTTATAGCAACTTTCTAAGTTTTTAAGAGCAGTATTTAAAATCTGTTTCTAAGGTTGTGCCTTTGTCCCCCCATTATTTTTGGCTTTGTCCATATCGACATGCATTTTGAGACTGAGAGGAATCATCAGAAGAAGGAAATTTTGGATGAATCTGATTCACTTCACTCCAATGAAACTTCTCACTTTTCACCCCAGAAGTTAAGGTCCACCTTCTGCCTTGCCAAGCCATACCTAGATATTGCACCCATTAAAGAGGCCACAATTTGATTTAGGCATCAAACAATCTTTCCACACTCTGTCTTCTTTATATAACAGAAGGGAAAAGTCATTCATAATGTTTACCTTACCCTCTCTAACAGCAGTTCCCTGTCATTATACATAGCTTACCAACAGCTGTTTTGCTCTTCATTCATGGAATTTAATCACTAAATGCCAAGCTTTCTTGTACAGGGAACAGCTCTTACAACTCTATGTGTTCTACCAGGAATAATATTTTTATGGCCTCTGGCTTTCCTGTCAAACCTGCAAGCCTATTAATTGAAAAAAAAATGTCATCCTGCCCTCTGCCTTCTTGGTGATTCCCCACTTAACAAATATTTTCTTGTTTTCTTGTCAAGTTCTGTTTCTCCTTCATGTGGCTCTCTTTCTTGCTATTCTGCACTGCTTAATACCAGCATATGTTTACCATGTAGACAGAACCTTTATGAAAATCAGCAGGATGCCTGGGCAAGGTATATACAAATCAAGGGCAATGACTCCAAGGGCTGCAAGCTGAAAGACTTAGAAATGAGAAGGCTTGGATACAGAACAGAACAGAAGATTCTAGAATGGGATCTATGAAGTTTTACAGCACAATAAAAAAGGGAAAAATGATACTAAATGCTTGATGATCTTAATGTACTAATTCTGATGAAGTTAACTGATTGCAGTGACAAAAGTGCTCAATAAATTACTTTCCAGTTCAGCATGTATAGTATCACTTGCCTAATCAGTGAATTTTTGAGGTTGTTCATTTATTTCACATACCACAAAACGTTTGGCATCCTTAAGGTCACTTTGAAAAACTCAGTTCTGTAGAGAAGTGGGTAAATACCTTTTAAATTATCAATGGCTAACATTTTTATCATTTTACTTTTAGTATGTGGCAGTCAGCATCTAAACACAATTTAATTACTGTTCTATATTGCATAATAAAGATCTTACCAGTTTGATAGGAGAAAATGGCCACCTATGAAACTTCTGAACTTGTATGTCAGAGATAACACCAGCTTGGCTTAATAATGTCTTCCTACTTTTTCATAGTTCAGGTAATCAGTCCCTTCCTTGCCATGCCCTTGAAGGCTTATAAATGCTCCCCAGTAAGCTGAAGTCAGTAAACAGAAATGAAAGGTCTTTAATCCAGTCATTCTGACCCCATTACACCTGGCTGGTATATCACTAGAAGGCTACTAGGGTGCCTTGGAGTCTTCCTCCCTGACCAGTTTTTTAATGGTGGAACTATTTTAAAGGTTGACATAACTCTATCAATGGTGACCATACTCTCAGCAGTAGTGGGTATGGTTTACAAAACTTGGTTTAATATGCCTATCTTGTTATTTTGGCAGGTAAAGTGTAGGTCTAGTCCACTCAATAGAAACACTGCACCTACCACAGCACTGGCCTATTAGCAACAACATGGAAATTATTTATTTATGAATAGGGTAAATGTGCCAAAACATTTTGACTTTGCACAAATAACAGAAGGAAAGCAACAGGACTTTAGCATGAAAGATATGCTAAAATGGGTCTACGCTGTTTGATTGGAATTTCAAAACTTCGAAACCCATATGGCTGAGACCATATGATCGAAGTTTTGAAATTTCAAAAGCACAACAAAAGCACAAAACCCTCACCTCTACATGTCTGCAGGGGGACAAATTCCTTGCACCCCCTACACCCCCCTGCTACCTAAATATACCAACTCCAAGATCGCACTACAATGAGGAAAATATTAAATCTCCCATTACCCGCTATATGTTGATTTCAATTCAAAGTGTTCAAAGTTTCAAAACGTTGATCATATTGTCTCTGCCATATGGGTTTCGAAGTTTTGAAACTTCGATCAAACAAGGTAGACCCACTAAAATACTCACTGTATCCACCAATATGGTATACAAATGGACTAAAAGTCCATGGATTATCAAAAATATGTAGTTCTTGTATCATAACTAAAATGCAGTGGCAAAAGTTCAGTATTATTTAATAAGTACACCAAAATGACTTTCTCTACAAAAGAAAAAAAAACATACACAGCACCCTTTTTCTTGTTAAAGTCTCAGAACCCTACAGAACGAAGCAAAAGGTACTTCCAAAACAGTCCTGTAATTCCTTGCATGGCACAAAATAGGAACCAAAGTCCATAATGTAAAGATGCTTTTTTGTGGAGTCTATCCCATCTGGATTCCTTCACAGAAAGTCATCTAGATCTTCTAAGAAATGATCACAGCAATTCTTCGTTACTGCAGTGTAACACCCAGAACTGATATTCTAGTCAACCATTAATCCTCTATGAATTACCAGATTCTCCAGTTTGGTAAAGTTCCACAGTCTATTCTATACAATGACCCCCCATTAATATTCCAAAACGTGCACACTGATTGGCCAGCAATCCCACAATATACCAACGGAAAAAAGATCCGGTCACCCGGACTTTTTTCTGTTGGTATAAAGTCCTCAAATATATTTTTTAAACAAATTTAAAAAAAGAAAAAGAAAAAACGGAGCAACGGAGACTTTGTTTTCTCCGTTGCTTCTGTTTGTAAGCATTGATGTACTGGATATGTGTGGGATGCAAGTCCCTTGCGCATGCTCAGTACATCAAAACAGAGAAGCAGTGTACCACAACCAGCAGAAGAACAGTAATATGCCATTATACAAACACATTATTTAAGAAAAGTAAGTATTTTTTTTCTTAAATAATGTCATTGTATAATAGCAATAACCGACTCCATGGTTGTGGTATATTGAAATTTACCCATGTTGGCTTTATTTAATCACTCGGGCTTTCCCTCGTGATTAACACCAACCATGGGTAAATCTTCAATATACTACACCACGTTGTCGGTTATTGCTTTATAATTACATAACTGATTCTCTGAACCATGCAGAAATTCTCTCTGCCTAATAGAAACAGGCATCTACCTTTTTTTACAACTATTTGCACTATTTGCCTCATTTTATAGACGATGCTGGTGAGAATCACCACAATATGTTACTATTACATCACACTTCTAAACTGCTTTGTTTAATAATTCAAGACAAAATAAAAAAAAAAAAATGTTTACCTTCATGTATGCATGTTGCACAAGGGTGAACAGCAGTTGTCCGAAAGGACGTTTGCAAAGTTTGCAAATACCGAACAGAAAAAGGTTTGAATATGCAATGAGCAAATGCACAGTGGCATTCGTTCATTGCAGATTCGGCATTTTGGGTCAGATTGGACTATAGTGGGGATCGGAAAATGGTCCCTTTCACAACTGTAGTGCAATCTCGGAATTAGAATATTAAAGTAGGGGTGGTGTGGGGGTGCAGGGGGGCTTCTCTGTTTCCCATGAAGTGCAGGGGGGCTTTACACTTCATTACATTTTCTTTTTGACATTTATGTTCGAAAATCAGTGAATCTGCTTTTTGATTTGTTGATTTTCGAACATTGGAAACTGTCGCGGTTTTGATTTTCGTTGTTACGATTTGCTCATATGAGCAATCACACTAGTATGTTTCGCCGCTGTAAAGGTAGACCAAAAAAAGTGGGGACTGGAGACAAAGGCTCAAAATCAGGGGCGATTTTTAAATATTCTTATAATTCCCTTAAAAGGTTACTAATAACAGAGTTTACATCAACATGCATTTTTTGACTAACAAGATATAAGAAACATGCATTTTCATAATAATAATAAGTCAGAAACTCTAATGTCTGACATTTGTGACTGATACACAGTGATTTATCAGAAAATGGGATAGGGTAGAACAGGGTAAAATATAAAGTAAATTCAGGGACAGTTGAGAGATACAGACAGATAAATAGATAGATAGATAGATAGATAGATAGATAGATAGATAGATAGATAGATAGATAGATAGATAGATAGATCGATAGATGGAAACAGGTATAGATATAGAATTAGATATATTATCCCCAATAAACTACAGCCTTGAAAATATATATTATTGACTATTTTGTCTTCAATGTGTTATCCTAGTCCCAATCTGAAATTGCAGTAGAAGTATTCATGTACTTAACCATTTACAGTGGCTGTTTAAAAAGTCAACTGCCTAAATGTGCTTTTTAAGAAATGTGCACCAAAATTTTCTCACAACTACATCTGTTCCTTGTCTAAGATTATTATAACTATAGGTACTGTAATATCTTCTGGAATTGTAAAGATCTGAACAACAGAATAATTAATTCTTCCTTGCCATGTATGATACTTTACTCTTCCACACTTTTTCTTACTAAGTGTCTTAACGCTTGAAAAGCTGTAATAGTAATATTGAGTTCTACACTGCTGTTAAGAGTTTTATAATCATTTATTTCAGACTAAACCTTCTCAGATGCATCAATTTCCAGTGCTACAGATATCAGGCATTTCTACTAATCCCTCTTACTTATGAAACAGGGCACTGAAGAATATGATCCAGCCTAGAAACTTTCTAATCATTGCACAATCAAGCAACATTAACATCAACAAAAATGCATACCCTTCTTTTGTGTCCTTTGCTTTATCTTTGTCTTTCTCTTTATTATCATTTTCCTTTGCTTTTTCTTTTTGCTTAGTTTTTTCTTTTTTCTTGTCTTTTTTCTTCTTCCCTTCAGATTTGCTGAAAAATCAAAATGGTGCTTTGCTCAATAAATGATGGTAGCGGTTAACATATAAATGAAACAGGTGAAATTAAAAATGACATGTCATTACTTACCATTTTTTGTCTTTCTTGCTTTTCTTTTTTTCTTCTCTAAGAAAAAAGAGCATACATTACAGGATTCTAATTTCGCAGTTGCATTTATCACAATCTTTTAAATCGTTTCTAACATATTAACTTGGTTGTGACCAGAATAAGACATATTTAATTAATTTTTTTTTTATCTTTCATTTCTATACTGTGTTGCATTTCAAGTGAAATCCAAGCCAAGCTTATTTGTACCAAAAATGATTAAGAAGTAGAAGGAACATCTTTTATAACCTTATAGAAACAACACTCATAAATGACACCCTAATTTAGTCCAGAGTGGTTATTAATGCGCTACACCACAGTTATCAACAAGTCGTTTGCAGTCCCATAATATATTCATGCCACTTCCTACTGCTTTCTCAGTCACAGATTAAGATGTAGGTAGTGGACATTCTACTAAAAGTGCGAAATGCATTAGTAGAACTGATCTGAGATTGTGGTAGTATGTTTATATTTACAGTACCCTCAAGTCTAAAGTATGATCCAGCTCATATTCAAACTGCTATGAATGGGGCTGTTTCCAGAGCAGCAGTGTGCCTGCTAAGGACATTGTCTAGCTTTATCACTTTGTCATATGACTATTTCCGTAAGAGAACACTTCATACAGTCACCTCTTTTTGGAGATTTAACTCTTAGGATTTAATTTTACTTGGCTTCATTCCTGCTATCTATTGACAAATACAAAATGCAGCAAATGGCATTCCACACATATTCCCAACTGTTATTTATGATACACTAAAAACAGACTTTTGTGACTTTAGTCTTTCTCTACGTCATTGAAAAGGGTGGAGATAGAGCAGGAAGAAGATTTGCATAAGAGGCTGCGCCTTTACTTAGTTATTCAGTTCTGGCTTCTTATACCCATTATAATTTGCTAGACAAGATTTCTTTAACTTATTAAGTCTTGACCACTTGTGTAGAACTGCAGCTGGGACTGTGGGTACCCTATGCAATGTCCACATTTAACAACCCCAGACTGAAGTTAAAAATAAGGAAAAAAAACTCCTGCCAGAACAAAGGATTCAAAAAGGCTTTCAGGTAGGCACTAAACTTTTTATTTACATAATAACTTTTTTACTGCATTAAACACATTTGCATATCTGTAACTAAGAGTTATAATAGCCCCTTTCTGCAGTTCACTGAACATCATTTATATTCAGAAATTGTCTTTGAGCTAAACAATGAACTGCAGTAAACTCTTAGTTAACCAGCACCCATGGGGATTGGTAGATGGGAGATAACTGCAGTTTCTGGTTGCTTGAGAGTTACTAATAAAAATAGGCCTGACTAATCTAATACTGTGCCCTATACTATTTCTTTGGTTTGACTTGCTCTTAGGTTGGGGAGAGAGGGACTTTATTCCTATCTTCCTTTTTAAAACTGTAAAACTCTAAAAACATAAGGTATGTTTCTGTGTGTGTGGGGGGGGGGGGGGGGATGCAACACATGAAAATTGTACTGTATTTCTTCGATTTTTTTTTTTTTTTGTGATTGCTTGAGAGTTCTGGTTGCTTGAGTTCCAGTTAACTGAGAGTTTACTGTATTATGTATCTACATAATAACTATTTTGCTAAACTGTGTCAAAGACATTTGATAAACTGCAGCAAAGAGTTGTACTCTCTCTCCTTGTTACAGGTACTAAGACAGAAGCAGTGCATGTCTCTCAAGCAGCCTCTATTATGATCATGATCATAGCTACTTAAGTGATCAGTGATACTGCTTGCATGGACCAAGTGCCAGCTCTTCTACAGTGTTAACCATGCCCCTCCGCCTGGCACCCAGGGCAGACATCGGTTCACAAACCACATTTGCCATGGCTTTGCACGTGTGCAATATTAAGTAATAGACTAGTGCTGTCATTATATTTATCCACTATGACTATATCAACACAAGAGTGAAAAAACAGGTGCATATTCATAAGTCAGACTCTGGAAGGTCTAGGTAGCAGTACAGAGGACCTCCACTGTTACATAATACTATCCCAAACTCACTTACAGTGTTCTACCTCCCTGGGATGTTGTCAGTCAAGGGGGGTGGTAGGCACTGAAATAACACAGGAGATTACTTTGTGGATCACTGCTGCATACATGACACACTATGTTATTTCCATGCATTGAGATTCAGCAACATTCTAGACCATTCATAGTATATTCTGAGGTTGGCTGATCCTCATAAGTCTAGGCAGACTCAGAAAAAGGACGTCTTCACTTTACCACATGTATGTCAGCCATACTACTTAAAGCATAACAGGGAATACTCTGTAATGCATGCAGTAGACATGCTGAAAAAACAATTGCATTATATTCACTGATAATGTTCAGTTATAGCATATACCACTTCTATTTTCAAATCTGTAGTTATACACTGTATACAAAAGGGGCAACTATAAGTGCACCAACATTACACATGTGTAGTCATCCCCATAACAGCTATACACTACATTCTCCCGTGAAGTGCTCCTCCTATAAGTCAGCAGTGTCACTGCAGGTAGATGGCCATTTCCAAAATAACTTGCAGTTTCACTGACAGCCTACACTGTGCGCTTAAATGGAACACTGCAGGTTGGAGTGAATGGACTACATGGTGTAATAAAAAAAAAAACTTCTAAACTGGCATGCTATGCCAATTCATATTTTCTCAGATTTTACAGCAGTAAAGGAAAATGACATATAGAACTGGGCACACACATGCATAAGTCCTCATTAGAATGCTGCATGAGTAGTCACATATGTCCTTTTCAGAACTAGATGAGTTAGGATAACTCAATAGCATACTACTGCAGCCAAAAAGGTGTTAGAATTCATCCTTGTGTCAAAACGTTTATCTATTCTAATAAGGTATAGTGATACCGCAGGGAAATGTAATACAGGAAACACTTTTTACTTCCAACATGGCATGGATGGGTTCATCAGGACCCTAAAGCCTGTTTGAACTCCAGCTGCTCAAAATCCAGGAATTCACAGGCAGGGGCTCAGTTGGCTGATTCCCTGTCTACTCAACAAGTGCTCAAACTAAAATTTTAGTTTACTGACACAGCTGCCACACTGGTAGCAGATAATAAAGCTCTCCTTATGGAACTGGTAAATGGATAAGGGAAGGAAAGTGGGATGGGGTTTTTGGGTTTAAGTAAGGGAGAAGGATTTTAGGTTAAAGCAGTGACCAGGAGTTAACACTAGGTTAGAGTTAGGGACGAGGGGATCATTTTAGGTTTGGGGATTGTTTTTAGGGTCATAGTCAGGGTTCTGGGAAAGATAGTTAGCTTAGTGGTTGTGCACTGGAATTCAGCAGGTGAGAGTTAGAGCACTTGCTGATAACAGCAAGTGGCAGCGAGGGACAGTGTCTTGAAAAAATGTGACTCGAACACATGTTGTAGACCCTGAGTTCAACTATAAGATCTCTTACTGTAATGAGACACAAAATCATATTAGATGTTAAAAAAGTGAATCTCTCATTCACTGAGTCCTGTGACATAATATATTAATTGTGTGCCCAGAGAATAATTTAAAATATTTTAACTAGCAGTTTTAGGAATGTGTGAAATAAGTGGCTATCCAATAAAGTTAGTTAGAATAGTGCAAATCTGTTTAAATACTAAACTGTAAAATTTATTGGTACATTGGATGAATAAGCGAAATGACAGGAAATGTTTTTAGATGATTATTTGTGGCATTGGTGAATTAAAACATACTATCTGTTTATCTGCTTTGATTTTTAACTTGGTTCATTATATAACATGTATAAAAAAACAGTTTTGAGAAATTGTTTATCCATATGTAATACTGAATAGCTGAGGTACTAGAGATAACCCTTTATACTTTCTTATAATGTTGTGATTATTTTGTTCACAATAGTAACTTTCATATAACATCAAACATACTGTTTTGGCCTATAGCTCTATATAAACTCAATGTTTACTTTTGAGGCATACTACCACTCAGATTAGGATACCTGGAAGATGCCACATGATCCTGTGTAAGAACTGTATTGTCACCTGTTGGTTGAGTTAGTCTGTCATTACTAACAGACCATTTGTCAAACTATAGCTAAGTTCCCCCAAGGTTATATGGCTCCAGAGGTTATTGTATCATGTTAAATATACAAGGAATAGCCTGCTCCAGAAGCAAGCAGAGAAAAAGCACAGACTATGACTCAGGTGATACAAGTTCTACCAGTGACTTCGGTGCCTGTCTAAGCTGGCAGGAGAGGGAAAGGAATGACAAGGTTCCGGCTGCCTGCCTTTCTCAGGTGGGAAGCATAGGGTTTACGTGCTGGGAAAGGTAGCCTCCTCCTACATATTCTGCTGGGACTGAAGCTTGGAAGCATCTTTAAGGATTGGTTTGTTGGCAGTCATGAGAGGCATTGCCAGCTCAGGGACTACAGAGGTCATGGACTCTTCACCATGGTTTGCCCAGCCTACCTAGGTGATGCCAGCATGCAAGAGGATTGGGCCTAAACCTATCATTCTATGTCTACAACTAGCAGTGTAGCTTCCCAGACTCATTTCTATCCCATAGGGGACCCATCATCATCACCACAGAGGGAACTCTAATGGTGCCAGCACAGGGAGTTAATCACCCACACAGAAATGCTAACAGTATACCAGTGTTGGAAATAAAAGGTATACTACAGTAGAGTACTGTGGGAAGTGCAACCCCCCCACCCCCCCGCTGACATTGCTGCAAAAAAAAAAAAAAAAAAAAAAAGTTGGAGTGTTGGAGTGTGCAAGGAATGCAGATCCCTGCAAATTAGGTATGAGGGTCTTGGTCCCAGTTTACCCATGGCTGCTCTTTTTATTGATACTTTATTTATTCATTGATTTACTTATTTACTTTATTTTATTTTTAGGTGCAGGCTTTTGATAAAATATGCATTGCTGGAGACAGACTCATTTAATTATACTAAACCTAAACTGCACAGATATGAATAGCTGTCTTGCAATTACACTGTAGTCACATCGTTTTAGACCTATGTACACATAACACACTGCCAGTCATCAGATTTCATCATCACAGACTGATATAGACAACCCTGGAAAAACAAACATTCTTTATATCAATAATAGTTTATATGGCATCAGTCTATAGAGAGCAGGAAAACCACACACATCAGTGATAAATGGCTACTAGTGTTTCCAAAACGTCAACTCATTAATATGTAGGTCTGTATGGTAAAAACAGACAGCAAGTGCTTTGCATAAGCATGTTTGCAGGGGTGTGAATAGTATCCATATGCATTTCAAAGTGATGTCAGATAACACCGCCACCAATAATAATAATCGTAATACTACTACTACTACTACCACTACTACTGCTACTGCTACTACTACTACTACTACTACTGCTACTGCTACTACTACTATTACTACTACTACTGCTACTGCTACTACTACTACTACTACTGCTACTGCTACTGCTACTACTACTACTACTACTGCTGCCACTACCACCACTACTGCCACTGCTACCACCACTACCACTACCACTACCAC